>NC_053026.1:653977646-654161560 GCF_003073215.2 Triticum urartu
GTCTGCCCTTGCTTTCGGCCCATCATTGGTCCTCTCTGGCATGTTGAGCAGGGTACCAAGCAGACTCTCACACACATTCTTCGTGATATGCATGACATCAAGGTTGTGAGGCACACGGTGGAACTTCCAGTACGGCAAGTCCCAGAAAACAGACCTCGTTTTCCATACCTTCAGCAGCGGCTCTGGCGCCTTTCACTTCTTTCCCGGCTCTGGCGCCTTTTTCTTCTTTCCCGGCAGTGGGCAATCTTTCCAATTGTTCAACAGCTCGTCTATTTCCTCGCCGCTCCTCGTACGCGGGCGTCTTCGGGGTTCGGTTTCACCATCGAACAGATCCTTGCGTTTTCTCCACGGGTCATCATCGTGAAGCCACCTTCGATGTCCCATGAACACGGTTTTCGAAGACCCGGGATCTCTATCTAGCTGGCGATATGTTGTGTCATCCATGCACCTGATGCATCCAGAAAATCCGTGGACCACCTGCCCCGCGAGATATCCGTAACCGAGATAGTCGTGCATCGTCGTGAGTAGTGCGGCTCTCATAGGGGTATATTCTTTCTCTGCGGTGTCCCATGTATTGGCTGGCGTTTTCCACAACATGTCTAGCTCCTCTTTCAGTAGCCCCAGATACAGATTGATGTCGTTCCCTGGTTGTTTCGGCCCTTCAATTAGCATACTCATGTGAATGTACTTCCTCTTCATGCACAACCAGGGGGAGGTTGTACATGCACACAAAAACAGGCCAGGTGCTATGTGTGCTTCTCTGGCTACCAAACGGATTGACTCCATCGGTTCTCGCGCCCAGCACGATGTTCCTTGAATCGTTCCCAAATTCTGGGTCTTCGAAGTTCAACGCTTGCCACTGGCTCGCATCCTTAGGGTGACTCAGCATCTTGTCTTTTTTATTTATCTCCGGATCATTTCCGTCATCTTCCCGCTTCTTCTCCTCCCTATCCGCGTGCCAACGCAGGAGCTTTGCTACCTTAGGGTCCGCGAAATACCGCTGCAGACGAGGAGTGATCGGAAAGTACCACACCACTTTTCGAGGAGATTTCTTCTTCTTGTATCGAGTAACGCCGCACACTGGACATATGGTAGACTCCACGTGCTTGTCCCGATAGATGATGCAATTGTTCATGCACACATGGTATTTCACGTGCGGTAAATCCAGAGGACACACGATTTTCTGTGCCTCCTTGAAACTGGTCGGGCACTTGTTCCCCTTGGGAAGACGTTCGTGCCAGAATGACATGTTCTCGTCGAAGCATGCGTCGGTCATTTTGTGTTTTACCTTCATCTCCAGAGCCATGAGCATTACTTTCAGGCGGGTATGCTCGGGCCTGCATCCTTCATACAATGGAGTAACCGCGTCTATCTCCATTTGATCCAGCTTGGCTTTCTATCAGGCGGCAGCTCTTGCGTTATCCGTCTGCTTGAGAAGCAGCTCTTGAATATGAGGGTCCTGCACCCAGCCTCCATCGTCGTCTACTCCGGCCTCTTCATCTTCATGATCATGCCCTTCGTCTTGATCTTCCTCATCATCATGTCCAGCATCTTCTACATGATGACTGTGTACAGCATCACCGTCGTGATCATGTCCTGGAGATTCTTCATCTTCTCGCTCGCCCGAGCCGCGGTGGTTGTCTTACTGCCCTTCCTCATTTCTTGCCCGGCCCCCATGGACAACTTCATAGTCATCTTCATCACCTTGCCACCGATAGCCATCCATGAAACCACGCAAGAGCAGGTGGTCCTGCACCTGCCCAGAATCCAGGTCCGCAATAAGGCTCTTCAGCTTGCATCTTCGACACGGACATCTTATCTCCGTCTCGTTCTTTTGAAGCATCTCGGCCTTCGCGGAGCTCAAAAACCTATTCACGATGCCTTCGGTCATCGTGCGGACCATGGTCACCTTCAGGGTAGAGCAAAACGATAATTTAGAACCAAGAAAAAATTTGGCATGACTTTCCCTAAAAATAGGACCAAAAAGAATGCATAGTGCCAAAATTCTCGCCGAAACGAAAATGAATCAACATTCCGGCAAAATATTGGCAACTATCGCATTTCAAATACCGGTACCTACAAACACAAACATATATGCAACACCACAAACATACATAGATCTATCTAGGCCACAAAAAGTGCATGTGCACGTTGTTGGAGCGAGCTAGGGAGAAAAAAAGTAGATCTACAACATAAAGATAGCTTTCCCCTTACTTACCTATCAAAAAAAGGTAATTTAACCACTTAATTTTGATGAATCTATGGTGCAAATGAGGTGAGGAGGAGGAGGCAGCCGACACAAGCTTGGAGAAGGAGGTGGAGGGAATGAAGTGGGGAAAGTGAGTGTGTAGGTGTGGCTGTCCAAAATATCTAGCTGGTCCCAGGTTACTAATGGCACACCACCCACTCATGTGCCATTAGTAACCCTACATACTAATGGCGCACCTGCTGGTGGTGTGCCATTAGTAGTTTTGCAAATATATATATATATATATATATATACATATACTAGTGGCGCACCGTGGCAGAGTGCGCCATTACTAGTTTAAACTAGTAATGGCGCACTATGCAACGGTGCACCATTAGTAGTTTTGCAAAAAAAGAATTAAAAAATACAGTAGTGGCGCACTTGGTGGTTGGTGCGCCATTAGTATGTTTGGAAAAATGAAAAAAAAGTTTTTGTTACTAGTGGCGCACCATGTGTCTGGTGCGCCATTAGTGTCTTCCACACTAATTGCGCACCAGCACATGGTGCGCCATTAGTATATAGTAGTGGCGCACCACATGTCTGGTGCGCCATTAGTGTCAATTTCATCTATAGCCCTTTTCCTAGTAGTGGTGGAGCTGTCAGTTGGTGTAGTTCTAAGCAGAGCGTCATGGCGGGACCTACATGTGAAGCGAAATACATAGCTGCTTCAGAAGCAGCAAATGAAGGAGTTCATATCCGATCTAGGTGTAATACCTAGTGCATCGGGTCCAATGAAAATCTTTTGTGACAATACTGGTGCAATTGCCTTGGCAAAGGAATCCATATTTCACAAGGGAACCAAGCACATTAAGAGACGCTGCAATTCCATCCGCGATCAAGTCAAGGAGGGAAACACAGAGATTTGCAAGATACATACGGATCGGAATGTTGCAAAACCGTTGACTAAGCCTCTCTCATGAGCAAAACATGATCAGCACCAAATCTCCATGGGTGTTAGAATCATTACAATGTAATCTAGATTATTGACTCTAGTGCAAGTGGGGGACTGAAGGAAATATGCCCTAGAGGCAATAATAAAGTTGTTATTTATATTTACTTATATCATGATAAATGTTTATTATTCATGCTAGAATTGTATTAACCGGAAACTTAGTACATGTGTGAATACATAGACAAACAGAGTGTCCCTAGTTTGCCTCTACTTGACTAGCTCGTTAATCAAAGATGGTTAAGTTTCCTAGCCATAGACATGTGTTATCATTTGATGAACGAGATCACATCATTAGAGAATGATGTGATGGACAAGACCGATCCGTTAGCTTAGCACTATGATCGTTTAGTTTATTGCTATTGCTTTCTTCATGGCTGATACATGTTCCTATGACTATGAGATTATGCAACTCCCGAATACCGGAGGAACACCTTGTGTGCTATCAAACATCACAACGTAACTTGGTGATTATAAAGATGCTCTACAGGTGTCTCCGATGGTGTTTGTTGAGTTGGCATAGATCGAGATTAGGATTTGTCACTCCGTGTTTCGGAGAGGTATCTCTGGGCCCTCTCGCTAATGCTCATCACTATAAGTCTTGCAAGCAAAGTGACTAATGAGTTAGTTGCAGGATGATGCATTACCGAACGAGTAAAGAGACTTGCCGGTAACGAGATTGAACTCGGTATGATGGTACCAACGATCGAATCTCGGGCAAGTAACATACCGATCACAAAGGGAACAACATATGTTGTTATGCGGTTTGACCGATAAAGATCTTTGTACAATATGTAGGAACCAATATGAGCATCCAGGTTCCGCTATTGGTTATTGACCAGAGATGTGTCTCGGTCATGTCTACATACTTCTCAAACCCGTAGGGTCCGCACGCTTAACGTTTGATGAAGATTTATATTATGAGTTATGTGATTAGATGTACCGAAGGTTGTTCGGAGTCCCGGATGAGATCACAGATATGACGAGGAGTCTCGAAATGGTCGAGACATAAAGATTAATATATTCGACCATGTTATTTGGATATCGGAAGTGTTCCGGATGGTTTCGGGTAAAAGCGGAGTGCGGGAGGGGTTACCGGAACCCCCGGGGGAACTAATGGGCCACCATGGGCCTTAGTGGGGAGAGAGGAGGGCAGCCCCCTTGCAGTCTGAATTGGACAAGGGAACGGGGGGCGGCGCCCCCCTTTCCTTCTCCCTCTCTCCCTCTCCTTCCTACCCCCTCTCTCCCTCTTTGTGGAATCCTAGTAGGACTCCCCTCCTTGGGAGCGCCTCCTAGGGCCGGCCGGCCTCCTCCACCCCTCCTTTATATACTGGGGAGGGGGCACCCGATAGAAACACACGTTGATTGTCGGTGTCAAAACCGGTGGATCTCGGGTAGGGGGTCCCGAACTGTGCGTCTAAGGCGGATTGTAACAGGAGGCGGGGGACAAGATGTTTACATAGGTTCAGGCCCTCTTGATGGAGGTAATACCCTACTTCCTGCTTGATTGTTCTTGATGATATGAGTATTACAAGAGTTGATCTACCACGAAATCGTAGAGGCTAACCTTAGAAGCTAGCCTATGGTATGATTGTATGTTGTCCTACGGACTAAACCCTCCGGTTTGTATAGACATCGGAGGGGGCTAGGGTTACACAAGGTCGGTTACAAAGGAGGAGATATACATATCCATATTTCCTAGGTTGCCTTCCACGCCAAGGAGAGTCCCATCCGGACACAGGACGAAGTCTTCAATCTTGTATCTTCATAGTCCAACAGTCCGGCTGTCCGGAGACCCCCTAATACAGGACTTCCTCAGTAGCCCCTGAACCAGGCTTCAATGACGATGAGTCCGGCGTGCAGTATTGTCTTCGGCATTGCAAGGCGGGTTCTTCTCCAAATACTCCATGGAAGATTTTTGAACACAAGGATTGTGTCCGGCTCTACAAAACAAGTTCCATACCCCATCGTAGAGAGAATAATATTTTCACAAATCTAATCTGTTGACACGTTTTGACAGCACATCATGTCATGGCTTGGTCATTATTCGAACCATTTTCGTCAACCAGCACCACACATATCGTGAGGCGGTTTTCTTGTAGACCTTCGGGTTTGTAGTTACTAGCTAGATGGCTTCCCTCTCTCTCTTTTGATTCTCAATACAATGCTCCCTTGGAGATCTATTTGATGTAATTCTTTTTTCGGTGTGTTTGTTTGGATCCGATGAACTTTGAGTTCATGATCATATCTATTTATCCATGAAAGTTATTTGAGTTTTGATCTTTTATATGCATGATTGCTCATAGCCTCATATTTCTTTTTCGAATCTCTGGTTTTGTTAGGCCGACTAGACCAATTTTTCTTGCCATGGGAATAGGTGCTTTGTGATGGGTTCGATCTTACAGTGCTCAACCCCAGTGACAGAAGGGGATATAACACGTATGTATCATTACTATTAAGGATAACAAGATGGGGTCTATTCCTACATGAATAGATCTTGCCTACATCATGCCACGCTGGATAGCGATCAATGTTAGTACACTAGATTTTTATATGCATTACTTCATTTTTCCATGAACTTAATACACTAGATGCATGCTGGATAGCGATCGATGTGTGGAGTAATAGTAGTAGATGGAGGCAGGAGTCGGTCTACTAATCTTGGACGTGATGCCTATATAATGATCATTGCGTGGATATCGTCATAATTATTTGAAGTTCTATCAATTGTGCAACAGTAATTTGTTTGCCCAGACTTCTGTTTTGGGAAAGAACATATCCATGATTTTTTTCAATTATGTTGGAAATTTAAGTATTGATGATGCTCCTATACTTAAAAGGGCTAAAACTTATGTGGAAGCCATTTCAGCACTAGTTCTGAAACTGGAAAATAAATTTATCCGTACCCATCCTACCTTGCAAAGATAGTTTTATGAGCTACCAATTATAAAGAATTCCAAAGCTAAAAAGTTGTACACCCTTGTTCTTATGAATGAATTTGATTACATAATACATGAAGCTAGGGAAAATTTTGATTTCTATGGTATGAATCGTGAAAAACCCGTGATAGATGATATTCTTTATACTAGTGATTATGTGTTAAGACATTTGCTTGGGGATAATCGAATCTTTGGTGAAAATCTTCAAAAGGAAATCCCTATTCTAGATATAATCCAACAAGTTTTGAATGATGTTAGTCAACACTTTTCTTGGATCGTTGCCAGAAATCAAAGGGGGTATGATGATAAGCAACTAAAGACATCAACAAGTTTTGAATGATGATAGTGCTAAGGTTTCTATGGATAATGTGTTCTACGTTGTTTTTTCAAAACCTCCTAACAAAAGAACGTCTAAGGAGTTGGAATCTAAAGACATCAACACTTAGATCTATGCATTATACCTAGCTAGGGGCATAAAACGATAGCGCTTGTTGGGAGGCAACCCAATGAATAAAATTATTTTTTGTCTTTTTCTTTCTGTTCTTGAGTTTTTGCACAATTATGCTACTATTATGATTGTGTTTTTTATGTTTTAGTTAGTGTTTGTGCCAAGCAAAGCCTTTGGGATCATGTTGGGTGATAGTTGATTTGATCTTGTTGAAAAACAAAAACTATTGCGCCCAGTAAAACAATTTTTGTTTTTCACAGAAGCGCGATAAAATCCTGATTTTTGTACACAAGATTGATGTACAAATTTACGAAGTTGTCTTGATTTTTCAGAATTTTTGGAGGTACATAAGTATTCAAAGTTTTCAGATTGCTACAGACTATTCTTTTTTCTTTGCTTTAGGTGCTTATTTTGATGAATCTGTTAACTAATCTAGTCATTGTGCTTAGGCTAGTTTGTATTTCCATTGAAATAAACTTGCTGCATGAGCCACGGTGTGTGCGTGCCATGCAAGTCGCTAGCATGGGCCGGCTGGACATGGTCACCACGATCGGCCCGGTAGACTCGCAGGTGGCTTAGGAGGCACGATCAGCGCTCGTGGAATGGCGCGAGCACGGCAGATCATAGTGCATAGTTAGGATTGATACCTGCCTCTCCTTACTTGTAACAGAATAAATAGCTGAAAGAAAAACGAGAAAAGTCCCAAGTTTGCACGCGGCGCAAAACACTGTCTTCTCTGTGATCGTGAGCTTAGATTGCTAACAAGTGGTATCAGAGCCTTGTTTAGCAATCCCGGTGATCATGTCTGAAAGTCAACTATCCCTAGGTGGTTTTGGTAATTCCTAACAACATATAGTTCATTGAGCTAATGCTTTTTCAAGATAAACATTTCAGGAAAGCTCAATGATTGGCATGGCATGGATGAGAAAAGTGGACCCCTCAAAATGCTAAGGACAAAGAATTGGCTCAAGCTCAAAGCTCAGGACTCTACATCTTTTCATTTTAAGTGATCCAAGATCATATTGAGTCCATAGGAAAAGCCAATACTATTAAGAGGGGATGAGGTGTTGCCTAATGGCTTGCTTGCTCAAAGTGCTTAGTGATATGCTCCAAAACCCTCAACTACTTACACACATCCACATATGTCCCAAACCAAAAGTCAAACTCGGCCCCACCGAAATTTTCTATCCGGCGCCACCGAGTTCAGTTGACATAGCCACTACCAGAAACCCTAGCATTTTCGCTCTCACCGATAGGGATCTCGGTCTCGCCGAGATGGGATTGTAATCTCTTTGTTTCCCTTCGTAACGTCTCGGTCAAACCGAGATGAGCGATCGATCCCACCGAGATTGCAATGTAAACTCTATGTTTCCCTTTTGTAACACTTCAGTCCAACCGAGATGAGCGAATCGGTCCCACCGAGTTTGCCTGACCAACTCTCTATTAGTCCATTACCAAAATCGGTCTCACCGAGTTTGTGTAATCGGTCTCACTAAGATTATGTTATGGCCTAACCCTAACGAAATCGGTCCCACCGAGTTGACATGTCAGTCCCACCGAGAATCCTAACGTTCACATTTTGAACTAAATCGGTCTGACCGAGTTTCATGATTCGGTCCCACCGAGTTTGGTGATCAGTGTGTAACAGTTAGATTTTGTGTGGAGGCTATTTATACCCCTCCACCCACTCTTCATTTATGGAGAGAGCCATCATAACATGCCTACACTTCCAACATATATTTTCTGAGAGAGAACCACCTACACTTGTGTTGAGGTCAAGATATTCCATTCCAACCACATAAATCTTGATCTCTAGCCTTCCCAAGTTGCTTTCCACTCAAATCATCTTTCCACCAAATCCAAATCCTGTGAGATATAGTTGAGTGTTGGAGAGACTATCATTTGAAGCATAAGAGCAAGGAGTTCATCATCAACACACCATTTGTTACCTCTTGGAGAGTGGTGTCTCCTAGATTGGTTAGGTGTCACTTGGGAGCCTCCGTCAAGATTGTGGAGTTGAACCAAGGAGTTTGTAAGGGCAGGGAGATCGCCTACTTCGTTAAGATCTACCCAAGTGAGGCAAGTCCTTCGTGGGCGACGGCCATGGTGGGATAGACAAGGTTGCTTCTTCGTGGACCCTCCATGGGTGGAGCCCTCCGTGGACTCGTGCAACCGTTACCCTTCGTGGGTTGAAGTCTCCACCAACGTGGATGTACGATAGCACCACCTATCGGAACCACGCCAAAAATCTCCGTGTCTCCAATTGTGTTTGCACACTCCAAACTCCTCCCTTTACCTTCATATGCAATTGCTTTACTTTCCGTTGTTGTACTCTTAGAATTGCATGTGTAGGTTGATTGCTTGACTTGTGCTAAGTTGCTAAAATCTGCCAAGAACTAAAATTGGGAAAAGGCTAGATTTTTATTTGGTCAAGTAGTCTAATCACCCCACCTCTAGACATACTTTCGATCCTACAATTGGCATCAGAGCTTTGGTCTCCATTTGCTTTGATTTCCATAGCTTTTGGTGGTCATAGCCTTGGTTTCACAACCTAGGAGACTATTGTCGTGGATCTAAGACTGACAGTAGAATGGGGGGTAGGTATGAGGAGGAAAGATCCTAGCTATGGAGTAGTTGTACACACGAGTTTTACGAGTTCAGGCCCTCCGCGGAGGAAGTAACAGCCCTACGTCTCGGTGCCCTGAGGCGGCCGACTGGATTATACGTGTGTGTGTGTGTTTACAAAAGATGCGAACCCTTGTGCCTGTGGAGGGGGGTGGCTTATATAGAGTGCGCCAGGACCCCAGCCGGCCCACGTTACACAAGGTTTAAAGTACATTAAGGCGGAGATGTTACTGGTAATGCTAGTAAATAAATAGACATAATGACCATTAAAGCTATGAGGTGATGTTCGACCGTTGCAGTTCGGAGCGACTGTAGACCTTCCGGTTGTCGATTGACAGTCTCCACGGTCGAGTGACTTCAAGTCTTCCGAGTGGAAGTCCTCATGGTTGAGTGGATGATGACTCCTCTTTGAATGCTTCTTGTTTTAGGGTGATGTCCTCGAGGAGGGTGTCTAGGTCAGAAAGGTGACCCTACCCTAGGTACATAGCTTCATCATTAGCCCCCGAATGGGTTAGGGTTCGAGTGGAGAAGGAGTTGATAACCTCTCCGATCCAGCTTTCGCGCTTCGGAAATGTCTTGTCCAGAGGCCGAATGGACATTCATGATGACTACAACTGCTTGTTCAGTCGCCTTGATCCATTCTTGGTTTTGTCGAGTGAACTTTCATTGCTATTCCTCGAGTGTTGTTATGGGAAAAATCTTTCGTCTGATGGGTTGTTCTGCTGTCCGCGGATTTCGGGAGATTCGAATTTTGGGAAGCGCGCCGGGCAGAGGAGGCCGCAATAATCGGAACAGCTTAGGCAGACCGCCTCGATCTCTGCGCCACCTTTTTCGCCACGTACCGCGCGCGTGACTGTTGCGGGATTTGATCGGATCGCCTGGGCCCATGAGTCAGCCACTCGGAAATGACCTCATATAAGGCGTCAGACGGGGGTTTTCGCACAGTGCGTTTCCATTCTTCCCCTTCCTCCTCTGTTTCTCCATCGTATCTGCTTCTACTCCAGCGCCGCTGCCCCGTTCGAGCTCCGCTCACTGCGATGGGGAAGGAGAAGACGGTGGCATTGGAGCGCACGAAGAAGGCGACGGCGAAGGAGAAAGGGAAGAAGACCGGCCGGGGCAGATCTTCTTCGAGGTTCGGCCTGCCACCGGGCTGCATCTAGGGCGACTGGATTCGCTTGACAATCCGTCAGGACGACAACGACGACCTGGTCGATGGGGGACTGATTCTCCACAAATCGGCGCGCCTCCCGGGGAACGAGACCGAGTCGCAGCCACAGGAGGGTGAGCGCGTTCTCCTCGCTACTCACATCGACCGCGGGTTTTCCTTGCCTCCCCACCCTTTCTTCCAAGGTTTCTCGAACTTCTTTGGGGTGCAACTCCACCACTTTACCCCGAACACCATCGTGTATCTTGCTTCTTTCGTGTCCATGTGTGAGAACTTCTTGGGCTGTCGGCCACACTGGGGCCTCTTCCAACACATATTAACGTGCCGTTCTCAGACGGTCAAGAAGGCCAATCCGAGTGACGAGAGGACGCTAGTGATTCAGATGTGCGGGGGCCTTGGGATTCAGATGAGGAACAAAAGCACTTTCCCAACCATGATCCTTCCCGAGTCTGTCCGGGGCTGGCAGTCGACCTGGTTCTACTGCAAGGACCAGCTGACTCCGGGTCAGTCGACTGGGCTTCCCCCCTTTTCCATGGCCCGAGTGGAGAAGCCCTCTACTCTGAAAGTGATCCCAGAGGAGACGGTGCAAGTGAAAGTGCTGGTTGAGCGAGTAGTTCAGCTTGTCCGTGACGGGGTAACTGGTATGGACCTGTTGGAGGTCTTCCTCAAGCGACGCATCCAACCACTTCAAGCTCGTGACCATCTGATGTGGATGTATTCGGGCACTGAAGAAACCACTTTGATCCATCCAGAAGAAGTCGACGAAGCTATGTTGGAAGGGTGGCTGATGGGTATTACTGGTAACAAAGACAACCCCAGGGGATCCCGGAGGATTCCTCCACTCGACAACTCATACGAAACTGACAAGGTATGACTCCAAATGGTCGAGTGTCTTCCTGATTTATCAAGTAGCTGTTTGCTCTCATCCGACTGGCTCTTATCTTGGTTGTTGTCTTCCAGACCCTGACTGAGATGTACTCCATGCCCAACGGGGAGAAGGGCAGGACCCAGAGGGAGAAGCAAGTGGAGGTGAAAGAAGCGAGTGGCACTCTGACGATGAAGAGGACGAGGATAGCGACGACCCGAGTGATCAAGAAGAGGTCGAATCTCCTCCTCGTAGGGAAAAACGATCCAATCTTTCTCACGATCCAGCAAGCGCCCGCGGCAAAGTGACCACGCAAACTGGGCAGTCATCGAAGCACCCTCGGACGTCTTCTCCAGCGCCGACTGAAAAGGCGTCGAAGCAACCGAAAGCCACGCCGTCCAAACCGCCAAAAGCCTTGACGAAGATCAAAGTGGCCATCCCCATTACTTCCGGGTATTCGTCAGACATGACCGACTGAATTCTGAAATTTGTAGTGCTGCAACCTCTGGGACTTCTACCCGCCAGTATGAAGATGAGGACATGGAAGATGCGGTCACATCCAACACAGGTACGATTCTCGTGGTCTTGTTCTCGATTGTACGGTCGATTAAATTCTGGTGATTCATCTAGGGTCGGCTGATTTCTTTGCAGCCCCCCCTCCCAATGTTATTGAGCTTCCAGATGATGATGAGGACGTATCACTGAGGCCCAGGAAGAAGAAGACAATAGCTAGCAAGACATCCCAGTCGGAGCTGGCGGCGGAGCGGGTAGCTCAGCAGCTCGAAGATGTGAGTAAGGTTTCTATAACCTTTGGTGACCCAGTCTCGAGTGCGCGTCCTGCACCGTCGACTGCTCCAGATCTTGTTTCAACGGTCCAACTTCATGCTTCGGATCTCCAAGCCGCTGTGTCTGGACCGTCCGTCCCCTTCTTTGCCACTCATCATGTTCCAGAAAGCCAGTCGGACACTGTTGCAGAGGCCATCCGTCAGGCTGGTATAATGATGGAGCGGGTGAAGGCGGTGCACGAAAGCAGTCATGTTGCTTATGACGCCAGCGCGGCTCTTCGAGACAATGTCCAGGTAAGTTAACTTTTGACTGAACTTGATCTTTTAGGATATTCTATCCAAACGCTTTCCTTCGCGTAATCTTTCAGTGTCTGCTTCGAATCTATACACCCACTGGGTGTTTTGTCATCTTCATTATTTGCACTCTTCCACTCGGCCTGGCCGAGTGGGATCCGAACCAGTGGGGGCACGCTAAGTGCATCCACTGGGTGTAGTCCCCGAGACCACAGTCGACTGCTTTCGTCTCTTTTCTTTCTTCCACTCGGTCTGGGCGGACCACGTTGAGTGGGATCTGAACCAGTGGGGGCACGCTAAGTGCACCCACTGGGTGTAGTCCCTGAGACCGCAGTTGACTGCTGGCAGTCGGTTGGGGTCTAAGCACCTCTTTTTTTTACTCGGCCTAGGCAGACCATGTCGAGTAGGATCCGAACTAGTCGGGGCACGCTAAGTGCACCCACTAGGTGTAGTCCCCGAGACCGCAGTCGACTGCTGGCAGTCGGTCGGGGTCTGAGTAGTTTTGAAGTTTCATTCACTCGGAAGTAAATAAACTTTGATCTTTGTCGATTGACGTGTCTTTTACTCACTACAGAAATCTTGTACGCTTATCTCCAAATTTGCCGAATTTGAGGAAAAGCAGAGGCAACTCAACCTTGATCTGGAGTTGTCTCAGCAGAACTTGAAGAACGCTCGAGATGAAGTTGCTGGTACGGAAGGTAACTTGCCTTTCGACTGCTTTTCCCGACCATCCTTCAAATTATCCCTTAGTTCTTCTGTTTGATCTGAATGCTTACTTTGCAGAGAAAATGAGATTGGCTCTGGAAAAGAAGGACTTGGACCTTGCAACTGCGCAGAAGGAGGCTCAGGAGAAGACTGACCTTGGTGACCAGAAATTGGCTTCGGTCGAAGCGCTGGAAGAAGAAATCAACAAGCTGAAGTCGTCTCTCACTGAATCCAATCAAGAGGTGACTCGTCTGAAAAAAGATAAAGTGGCTTTGAACGGCCAGCTGGAAAGTATAGCTCCCAGGAGGAACGATCTGGAGGCTTATCTGAAGGCTCTCGCCAAGAAACTCTTTCTTATGCTTGAAGGTGTCCCTTTTTTACTCGACTGTCTCACTGTTTGCAAGTAAAACCTGACCAGTCGACTCATTAACTCCTTGACTCTACATAATTTTGCCAAAACTTTGAAGAGGAGACTGGACGGATCGGCGACGAGGCTGCCTTGAATGTGCTTCGACTGGAATCCCGCGTCGCCAGTGTTACAAGTTATCTTGCCCATATGAAGGTTGCAGTTTCACGCATCGACTCATCGCTCTGGCCAAGGGCAACGCTTCAGAATGATCTCGAGTCTCTGATGGCTCGAATCAATGAGGTCCCTGGTCGAGTGCAGGAATGGAAGAAGTCTTATGCCCGATGCGGTGCTGACGTGGCTCTGTCACTGGTCAGGGTCCACTGCAGAGAAGCTCGAGAAGAGAAGCTGGCAACGATCAAGGTCGGCAACACAAAAAGGCACGACTTACAGTCCTTCATGGAGACTTTCATTGCTGCTGCCACTCGGATCACTGACGGGATTGATTTGGACGAGTTCGTCGAGCCTACAAGCCCTCCTCTTGCCGAGTGAACAAACTTGATACTTAAACTTGCTTTAAATTTGCCTCAGAATGCCGAGTGGTTTTTGTAACCATTAAACTCCTTCAGGCCTGGCGCCCGAGTACCTTCAGAGGCAGAGGACGGAAAAAGATTGAGGTGTGGGAAAGTCTTAAGGAAATAATTCTTTTGATTCAAATCGAAAGAGTCCATACACATTACAATGGGAAACCAAATACAATGAAAATGTAGGCATGTTTCAATAGGAAAACAACCTAAAACATACAGATAATGAAGTTTTCAATGGCATCTAGAAGACACAAGCAATGGCAATGCCCAACCCTCATTATGAAAATCTTGCTTAATTTTGTCAAGATCAATACTTTTAAAGATATCTTGCTCGATATAACAAACAATCAAGTCATTAAGCCAACCATCGGTCATCTTGCTGCGCAACTCAGTTTGATGATTTTCATTGATGAGAAGGCCCTTTCAACTGTTGTCGTCGCTACCAGTAGTAGCAATGCCAACTCAATGAGGCGATAAACAGTAGGAAGCATGACATGCCTTTTAAGTTCAACCAACATTTAGCTAGGCTGGCAATATCATAAGAAGCTCTAAAGTTCACGTTCATAATCAGAGAAATCATCATGATAAATCTCTGTGAGCTTAGCAAGCTTATTCAGGTTGAACTGAAAAGTCTCCATTTGATGAACTAAACCTCCTGCCCCGTCGCGGTTGCCCGCCTCGGCAAGAGCTGCCACTAGCGCTGATGTCGCTTGTTGCTGCCGCCCTCTAGGCCCCCAGCCTGCCACCGCCATTCGCTTCCTCGTCGCGGTCGCCTGCCGCCGCCATTGGCTTCCCCGTCGCAGTCGCCTGCCTCGTCCTGGCGACCTGGCCATCCGCTGTTGGCTGCCCCATCGCGGTCGCCCGCCATGTCCTGGTGACCTGGCCAACCGTCGATGCCGCGCTAGTTAGTGTTCGTCGTGTCGGCCGTCGTGTGGAGTAAGAATTTGGTGGAGATGTGCATGTGTGTATTGATTGGGTCGTGCGTTCTCGACCTGGCTCGACGTCTTGATCGGTTGCTTTTTTTTATTTGCCAACACTTTATTGAACCATAAAAGTGTTCAAAGAAATATAGGACGGGTCATGAGGATGGATAAGCCACATGTTTTTTTAGGGGGTGGATAAGCCACAAGCGATGACCCTGATCAAGCATAGCAGAGTGTTTGGCTCGACGCCTCAATCGCTTGCTTTTTTTAGGGGAACCTCCATCATTTGCTTTTTTTAGGGGAGCTCCTAGCTGGCGCCTTCTGCACCGGTTACCTTAAGTGGCGCCTGTAGGGCGTCGTTGGTGGGCTGTTTCTTCGCTGGCCCAAGTAGTTGCACACTTATACTGTTTCTTTCGACTGTTTCTTCGTTCTGCTATTTCTTCTACCTTTCAACAATGCAATTCGAACTGCAAATTTCTTTCTGAATATATATGAAATGAAATATGCTTGAACAAAATGTGGAACAAACTTTCTTAACAATGGAACAATCTTCATAAATCACAGAAACCTGCTGATTGCAATCTTTAAGAATTTGGATCTGGCTTCCAGTACTTTAGTTGTTTGATGCATCGGCCCATCTCTCCTTTTAGCGTAAAATGCGAGCGATCAAAACCAACTAGCGAGGCAGCCGTAACATACTACATACGTATACATTTTTTCTCCTCGGAATCAATGTATGGCAGCTGCCATACCCTGCCCACTAGAGGCCTCCGCCAGTGAGTACCTTTATCTTCTTCCTGAAACTCTTGAGATTTTATCTGATCTTGGTTTATCTTCTGCAAGTTCTTGCGTTTGCTTTCGAGTGGAACATGTTCTTCACTCGGAATATTCTTTGAGATGCAACTATGAAGGAGATATCCCAGTCGACCTGCACCTCATCATCCCTGCGGATAGGGATGGAGTGCACATTGTACTTGTGGCGCGGCTCTGAGGAGAGGTTTGCAGTCGACCTGCACCTCGTCATCCTTGCGGAAAGGGATGGAGCAGACGTTGTACTTGTGGCGCAGCTCCGTGGAGAGGTTTGCAATCGACCTACACCTTGTCATCCTTGCGGATAGGGATGGAGCGGACGTTGTACTTGTGACGCAGCTCCGAGGAGAGGTTTGCAGTCGACCTGCACCTCGTCATCCTTGCGGATAGGGATGGAGAGGACATTGTACTTGTGGCGCAGCTCCGTGGAGAGGTTTGCAATCGACCTGAACCTCGTCATCCTTGCGGATAGGGATGGAGCAGACGTTGTACTTGTGACGCAGCTCCGATGAGAGGTTTGCAGTCGACCTGCACCTTGTCATCCTTGCGGATAGGGATGGAGAGGACATTGTACGTGTGGTGCAGCTCCATGGAAAGGATTGGAGTCGACCTGCACCTCGTCATCCTTGCGGATAGGGATGGAGCGGACATTGTACTTGTGGCGCAGCTCCGTGGAAAGGATTGTAGTCGACCTGCACCTCGTCATCCTTGCGGATAGGGATGGTTTTCCAACTTAGGCGAGTACTAGACTACAGCTAAGCCCCCGAGTGAGAGGTTTGCTCATCACTTGGTAGGATTTTTGAAACTTAGGCGAGTACTGGACTGCAGTTAAGCCCCCGAGTGTGAGGTTTGCTCATCACTCAGTAGGATTTTTGAAACTTAGGCGAGCATTGGGCTGTAGCTAAGCCCCCGAGTGTGAGGTTTGCTCATCACTCGGTAAGATTTTTGAAACTCAGGCGAGTACTGGACTGCGGCTAAGCTCTCGAGTGTGAGGTTTTCTCATCACTCGGTAGGATTTTTGAAACTTAGGCAAGCATTGGGCTGCAGCTAAGCCCCGAGTGTGAGGTTTTCTCATCACTCGGTAGGATTTTTGAAACTTAGGCGAGCAGTGGGCTGCAGCTAAGCCCCCGAGTGTGAGGTTTTCTCATCACTCGGTAGGATTTTTGAAACTTAGGCGAGTACTGGACTGCAGCTAAGCCCCCGAGTGTGAGGTTTGCTCATCACCCAGTAGGATTTTTGAAACTTAGGCGAGTACTGGACTGCAGCTAAGCCCCTGAGTGAGAGGCTTGCTCATCACTCGGTAAGATTTTTTTTCAACTTAGGCGAGTACTGGACTGCAGCTAAGCCCCCGAGTGAGAGGCTTGCTCATCACTCGGTAGGATTTTTGAAACTTAGGCGAGTACTGGACTGTAGCTAAGCCCCCGAGTGAGAGGCTTGCTCATCACTCGGTAGGATTTTTTTCAACTTAGGCGAGTACTGGACTGCAGCTAAGCCCCCGAGTGAGAGGCTTGCTCATCACTCGGGAGGATTTTGTTTTTCAACTTAGGCGAGTACTGGACTGCAACTAAGCCCCCGAGTGAGAGGCTTGCTTATCACTTAGTAGGATTTTTGTCAACTTAGGCGAAACGGTTTCGCAGCTAAGCTACCCACTGGGGGATCGGGGATCTCAAAAACAAACGTAAGCAATCGACAACCATTTTGGGAGACTGCAAAAAATTATTGTCTTTGATAGACAAACTATAAAGGTGCTTCTTATTACATCTCAACAGACTGAGTGCTTTAGTATAAATGGGGCGGAGCAGCTCTGCGTTCCAGACGCGCGGCTCGTCTTTCTTGTGCTCGACGTCGTAGAGGTGGTATGAACCATTGTGGAGCACTCTGGTGATCACGAAGGGGCCTTCCCAAGAGGGAGCAAGCTTGTGTGGTTTTTGCTGATCCACTCGGAGAACTAAGTCTCCCTCTTGAAATGCTCGACCTCTCACATTTCTGGCATGGAATCGACGTAGGTCTTGCTGATAGATAGTCGATTGGATCAATGCCATCTCTCTTTCTTCTTCCATAAGGTCAACTGCATCCTGCCGTGCTTGTTCTGCTTCTTCCTCTAAGAAAAGCTCGACTCGGGGTGCATTGTGGAGCAAGTCACTCAGAAGTATAGCTTCGACTCCATAAACCAAGAAAAATGGGGTTCTGCCAGTCGACCGATTGGGAGTTGTCCTCAATCCCCATAATACGGATGAAAGTTCGTCGACCCAGGCTCCTACTGCGTGTTTGAGGTCATGCATCAGTCAGGGTTTTAGTCCTTTGAGAATCAATCCATTTGCTCTTTCAGCTTGTCCATTCGACTGGGGGTGGGCGACTGAGGCATAGTCGACTCGAGTACCTTGTGAAGCACAGAAAGTCCTGAACTCATCATAATCGAAGTTTGATTCGTTGTCAATGATGATGCTGTGTGGAACACCATATCTGAATGTTATCTCTCTGATGAAGCTGACCGCAGTACTGGCATCAAGGTTCTTGATAGGCTTGTCTTCAATCCACTTGGTGAACTTGTCGACTGCTACAAGCACATGAGTGAATCCAGTCCTGCCAGTCCTCAAAGGTCCAACCATATCCAATCCCCAAACAGCAAAAGGCCAGACGAGTGGAATGGTCTTCAGGGCTGACGCGGGCTTGTGAGACATGTTGGAGTAAAAATGGCAACCTTCACATTTGTCTACTATTTCTTGTGCCATCTCATTTGCCCGAGGCCAGTAAAATCCCGCTCGGTATGCTTTGGCCACAATGGCCGGAGAGGACGCATGGTGAACACAGGTTCCCAAGTGGATATCATTGAGTATCACTCGACCTTCTTCAGGTGTTATGCATTTCTGGCAAACTCCAGTCACACTTTCTCTGAACAACTGTCCTCTTGTCACAATAAAGGCCTTAGATCAACGGATGATCTGTCGAGCCTCTTCTTCATCTTCTGGGAGTTCTCTTCGAAGAATGTATTTGATATATGGTACTGTCCAATCGGGGGTGATGACCAAAACTTCCATGATCAAGTCGACCACGATTGGAATGTCGACTTCAGCCGAATCGGTGGCACTCTTCAGATGTGGGGGCTCTTTAGTGAAGGGATCTTCTTGAACTAAAGGTGTATGAATATGCTCCAGGAACACATTACTAGGAATGGCTTCTCTCTTGGAGCCTATCTTTGCCAGATCATCGGCTGCTTGATTTTTTAGTCAAGGGATGTGATGGAGCTCTAACCCCTCAAACCTCTTTTCTAACTTCCTTACTGCATTGCAATAACCAGTCATGGCTGGGCTTCTGACGTCCCACTCCTTCATCACCTGATTAACCACTAAATCTGAGTCGCCATAGACCATGAGGTAACGGACACCGAGTGAGATGGCCATACGCAACCCATACAGAAGTGCCTCGTATTCGGCCTCATTGTTGGAGGAGTCAAAGTGAATCTGGAGAACATAACTGAGTTTGTCACCACGGGGGGAGACCAACACCACTCCAGCACCGGAACCATTCAGCATCTTGGACCCATCGAAGAACATGGTCTAATGCTCCGAGTGAATTTGGGCCGGAAGTTGCTGTTCGATCCACTCGGCGAGGAAATCAGCTATTGCCTGGGACTTAATAGCCTTCTTTGCTTCAAACTTGATATCCAGGGGAAGGAGTTCAATCGCCCACTTTGCCACTCAACTAGTTGCATCTCTGTTGTTCAAAATCTCCGATAATGGTGCGTCGCTGATGAATGTAATGGAGTGATCAGAGAAATAGTGTGCAACCTTCTTCGTGGTCATGTAAATTCCATAAACAAGCTTATGATAATGGGGATATCTTTGCTTTGATGGAGTCAGAACTTTAGAAACGTAATATACTGGGCGCTGAACTTTATAAGTTTTTCCTTCTTCTTCCTGCTCGACCATGAGTACTGTAATTACAACTTGTCTAGTGGCTGCAATGTAAAGCAGTAAAGGCTCTTTGCTGATTGGTGCAGCAAGCACCGGCTGGGTGGAAAGCAGGGCTTTGAGCTCTACAAACACTGCATCAGCTTCGGGAGTCCACTCGAACTTATCAGACTTCATCAGTCGGTAAAGAGGCAGTGCCTTTTCACCAAGACGATAAATGAATCGACTCAAGGCGGCCAAACAACCCATAAGCTTGTGGACATCATGCACACACCTAGGGCGTTTCATCCGAAGAATGGCACCAACTTTCTCTGGGTTAGCATCGATCCCTCCTTCGGAAACGAGGAAACCGAGTAACTTTCCACCAGGAACTCCGAATGTGCACTTTGATGGATTAAGCTTGATATCATACCTTCTGAGGTTTGCAAATGTTTCGGCAAGGTTAGTCAGCAGGTCGGAACCTTTACTTGACTTGACTACAATGTCATCCATGTATGCTTCCACATTCTGACTGATTTGAGTGAGTGGACACTTCTGGATCATCCTCATGAATGTGGATCCGGTGTTCTTCAAGCCGAATGGCATAGTGACATAACAGAAACATCCAAATGGAGTGATGAAAGCCGTTTTTATCTCATCGGGTCCATACAGTCAGATCTGATGGTACCCGGAATAGGCGTCCAAGAAGGACAAACGCTCACACCCCGCAGTCGAGTCGACAATTTGGTCGATGCGGGGAAGAGGAAAATGATCTTTCAGGTAGGACCAATTGATATGCTTGAAGTCAATGCACATGCGAAGTGAATCATCCTTTTTGGGGACCATGACGACATTGGCGAGCCACTCGGAGTGGTAGATCTCTCGGATGAACTCAGCTGCCAGGAGCCGAGGCACTTCCTCGCCAATTGCTTTTCTCTTCTGGACGGCGGACCATCGGAGATGTTCCTTGACTGGTTTTACTTTTGGGTCGACACACAAATGATGCTCAGCCAATCCCCTAGGTACACCCGACAAGTCACAAGGTTTCCATGCAAAGATGTCCTAGTTCTCATGGAGGAACTGGATGAGCGCTTCTTCCTATTTGCTGTCGAGTGTTGTTGAGATATGGGTCGGAGCAGCATTGGGGTCGGTCGGGTGAATATGAATCGGCTTCATTTCACCGGACTACTGAAATGCAGAATCCGTGGCAGGTTTCTTGGCTCGCAGCAAATCACTCGGATCTGCATTTTTCTGATACTCTTGCAGTTCCACTACTGCCATCTGTGCATCGGCAATTTTTGAACCCTTTTGGAAGCACTCTTCTGCCTTCTGCCGATTGCCCGTGACAGTAATTACTCCTCTAGGGCCAGGCATCTTCAATTTGAGATACACGTAACATGGTCGAGCCATAAAACGTGCATAAGAGGGTCTCCCCAGGATAGCGTGGTAAGCACTCTTGAAATCCACTACCTCAAACATCAACTTCTCTTTGCGGTAATTCTTGGAATCACCGAAAACCACATCAAGGGTGATCTGGCCGAGTGACTGAGCCTTCTTGCCAGGTATGACGCCATGGAAACTCATGTTGGTTTCACTAAGCTTGGGCATCGGAATGCCCATTCCCTTCAAAGTTTCAACGTAAAGGATATTCAGGCCACTGCCTCCATCCATCAGCACTTTAGTCAGTTGAGTGCCTTCTACAACCGGGTCGACCACCAATGCTTGCCTCCCCGGGGTGGCTATATGCGCTGGGTGGTCTGATTGGTCGAATGTGATGGCAGTTTGGGACCACTTCAGATAACTGGGTGTTGCCGGAGCAACCATGTTCACCTCCCTGTTGATAACTTTCAATCGACTTTTTCTTTCAACATCAGCAAAAATCATCAGCGTGGAATTGACATTGGAAAAACCATCATCATCTTCTTCCCTAGCCTCACCTCTATCCGACTCCTTTTCCTTCTCCTTTGGTTGTTTCTCTCGGAACTGCTGGATCAGGAAACGACACTATCGAGTGGTGTGTTTAGGGTAAATGATATTCCCCTCTTCATCTTTTTTGGTATGAATATGGCATGGTAAATCCAACACATCATTCCACTACAAGAAATATGTCAACTTGTGACCACCACTATTGGTCACTGAATGGTCACAAATTTCCATTTGTGACCTTTTTGTGACCAAAAACATAAGGTCAAAAGCTGGCCTGTCTTAAACTGACTATAGCGACCTTTCTTCTGGAATGGTCGCAAACGTTTATGACCAAAATATGTCCACTGTGGCGTTTTGGTCACTAGCAACCTCCGCAGGCCACATAGGCATCCAGCGTAGCAAGCTGATGTGGCACAAGATTCAGCCCGGTCCAATTCGGTTTTCTACATGGGCCTAGCCCAACAATTCGGCCTTTTAATGTATTTTTTTCTGTAAGTTACACGGGCCAAGCCCATTTCAGCCTTTTATTTATTTCTGGGCCGGGTCTTTTAACATTGTTTCGGCCATTATATTTTGGAGCTGGTCCCACTTGTCATCTTCTCACACATTGGGCTCACTTGACAGAAAATTCAAAAATGCTTAGATTATTTTCATAAGTGGATCCCACAAGTCAGGTTCCCATTCCACACATTTTCAAATCACATACATAATCATTATTTCAAACGGAACAGTACAGATGTAGTACATCAAATAACACTAAGTCTACTACAATATGTACATAGTTATTACAACCCAGATATGCCTACTATTACAATATTGCAATATTTACATTCTATTACAATCAAACAGAAGACACGGCTCTTTGCTGAGTAGAGCTATATGGTTTCGATCTTCAAATTTTGTAGACCTCGAGCTCCTGAACACAAAGACAAACATCACTAGAGATTAGAGTGTACACATGCTAGGAATAGCATTGGTTAAAAATAACTAATAATCACATGATGAAGTCCTAGAATGAAATTTCAGTAGTGACCAGATCTAGATCTATAGGAAACAGAACAGCCACGAAAAAATCCTAACCAGAATGCATTTAATAAAAATGGATTGCATCTGGTTACTGTAGTGCAAGCTAACGACATGAAGGTTCCATCAAGCAATGATCAACTACTCAAAACTATTCCGTGCTTTGCAAAGAAAATACTAGATGAATCTCACTAACAAGAGCACTAGGCGATTAATAGAAGAAGTAATCAGCAGATGACACAATAACAAGTGAAGAATTTATCTATTTCCCTGTTGAAGAGATGTAATCAGGGTATGTAAATGGTTCATCATTAGCTAGTAAAAGGTAGATGTGAGTTTGTAGCCATACCGACATGGTTGGTTGCAATCTTGCCATCCTTTGAGGGAGAAAGGTGTTGCCATCACCCCTGCATTGTTGCTGCCAGAAAAAGCACCATGTAATCAGGGGGTGTGGTGAGCCATTAAGTACATTTCAACAGATGTGAGAGCGAGCAGACATGAAAGGACTAGACATAAAAATAGACGAGGTTTGTGCTATCCAGTTGTTATACAAGGACTCTCATACATACAGAATGAACTCTTAGTGGATTAAACTCAATGCTATATTCATATTAATTTGGTCAGTATGAAGAATAACAGGACTAATGAAGACACACATAAGCAGACCTTCATGCCGTCCTCAATCTTGGCGACCTGGGACTGGATGCTGGCGACGGTCTCCTTGAGTGGGGCGTTGACAGGGTAGCTACCCTTGTCCAACACGAATCTGCAACAATCCAGTATAGTTGAAGATTGTATGCTACGGGCAGATGAAAAATGTAAGCAACGGTACTGGCCACAGGCAGATTGAGGGACCTGGTGAGGTAGCTGTCGATGCAGACGTCGTCGACAATGAGGGTGTCGAGATACATCCAGGCAACAAGGAGGGGTCGGGTCCAGCAGCAGCCGTCTGGGACGTGGCTATCTCCAGCTTGGATGAGAGCCCGTCAGGGAGGAGGGAGAGTCGGGACACGTATGTCTCGGCACGATGCAGAGCCTGGAGGAGCGGTAGCAAATGAAGCACTATAAATAGCCAGTACATGTGTATCTACTAGAAAGTAATCAAACCACTACACAAGACATAGCAAGCACCGATTCCTATATCACCAAGACAGAAACATAAATCACAGTACTTACATGGAGATATATGAGCTCAAGTAGTGCATAATTCTAGGATAGCATCTCCCATGCCTATATGCATAACACCGACAAAACAGCAGCAGCACAAATAGTAGTATAGAAACTTAAAATAGTAACATCCCCTACATAGTAGTAACCAGGGAATTAATTGACAGTTGGTAGAGGAAAACAAAATCACAAACACTACTGGTAGTAGCACGTGCATCAGTTTTTGACTGTATAGAAGATTACTTATATTGAAATAACACAGACTAAGAACTAAGATTACTTTGTTGTAACTCATGAGCTCTCTGTCATGTTATGACAGGTGAAATGTGACATCACAATACCACCAAACTATTCAGCAATAAGAGCATACACCTACAGCAAAGCAGAGCAGAATTCATTTCTAATCTGCATGACTGAAACTGCTCCTATTTTTGGTTTTAATATGTATACAACACGGAGCATATGATATAATATGGTTTCACTATAATCTTTTTAGTGCAATTGTTGCTGGTTTTCAATTATCAGAAAATCGTGTTGAAAAGATCAACAGAAGGGCTGGGAGGCAGCAAAGAAATAGTTATATTCTTGTTCTAGCTGCAATGTACTGGTCAACTGGTTCAATCAGGAGCAACAATACATATTTCCCTAAACCTAACATTGCCATAATGTGTAAATCATGCCACTGCTCAAAGCACAACACCACAATCACAAGTCCAAGGCCACCACGAAGGCAGAAGCATAGCCGGCCGTGGCTGCAGCAGAGTTCGTCTCCTCCATCCCACTGGCTGCCTTGCCGACCTGAATAAAATAAGCAATCAACCGGATGGCAACTAGTTAGCATTTGCATTATCAGCATAAATGTTTCATAAACACCACATGAGGTAGATCGATCTTCGGGGTTGCTAACTTGCACAAAGAGGAAGAAGAGGGGACAGAGAGAGAGAGCTACCTTCCATTGCATGGCATCCGTCAAGGTCAGAGCCCTCCTCTCTCTGGCATGTCCTGCTCTTTGGCATGTCCATGGCCCTGCAGCCTCTCCATGGCCTGGCCCATTCAACTGCATCTGTGTGCACATCACACATCAGTTCGGGGGAAGAAGGAAGAAGCAGAGGAGGGGTAAGGAGAGAAGGCACTCACACGTCAGATGATTTGCCGGCTTCGAGCGGCGGTGGAGGTTGGACGCCGCGGCTCCTCCCCTGCCTGTGTGTGCTTCGTGGTGGACAAGGAAGCAAGGGAGGACTCCCCCTCTGCCGTAGGAGTTCCTCTGCTGGTCGCCGCAGCCCGACCACAGCGATGGCGAAGAACGTTGCCATTGTTGGGGGAGGAAGACGTCCTAGTCGCCGTCGTCGCCCCGTCGAGGTGGCTGTCCAGGAGGCATCGGCGGCGGCTGCGTGGGAGGGATTGGGAGCTGCGGTGGTGTGGGCTGTGGATGCGGTTGGGGGCGTGCTGGATCTGATCTGGGACGGGGAAGAGGCGCGCCATGGCCGCCGGCGATAGAGCTACCTCCCTTTCTTCTTCTCTTGTCTTGTGATGAGTGGAGGGGAGGGGAGGGTGCAGACAGTTGCAGACCGGCGATGAGGGGAGAGGTGGGTGGCGGAGGCGAGGTGAGAGGAGGACGGGGCGGCGGCGGAGGGATCTGGATCGGGGGAGAGGAATGGAGGTGGGGAGGGATCTGAATTGGCTAGGGTTCACGCGCGTGAGAGAGAGAGGCTGCAGTGGGTTGGATGGACGGATGGATGGATGTATGGATGGGCGGATGGACGGATGTTTGCCACGTCATCGATCCATGCCACAACGGATTCCACCAATCAGAATTCAGCTTATATTTTCTTATAGTTTTTATCCTCTTATTTAGGGCAAACATTCAACATATTAACTACGTATAGTTTGTTAAGATAAATTAATATTGTACACATGTGTGTATCTTGTGATGACAAACAATGTTGATATGGGGAGTTTTCACTTTCATTGCTCAAAAGAGACATTTTCCATTTTTCGAGTGCCCGAAATGAGGTTTTTCTGTGAAGAACCTACCAAATAATTATTGCAAAATTGGACAAAGTCATTTTTCTAAAATACTAGGCCATATTTAATGCACAATTGACCAAATGGTTGGGTGTAAAAAGATTTGATCCACCTCTGGTGAAAAAGACAAATTCCCGCTGATTCAGTAGGAAGCGGGTCAAATTTGAACTGCAGCTACCTCATAGTTTGCTCTTTATTTTTTCAAAAAATCATTTCTAGGTACATAAGTATCTATTTAATCAGAGAAACACCAAAAAAATTCCAAGATTCAACCACTAGCTAGGAACGGTCATTCCCGCCGTTTTGACCGCATTTTGAAACGGGCATAAAAAATTCAAAAAAAATCAAAAAATTGGGAAACCTTCGCATTGTGTCATTATATGTGGCCAAGTTCCTGGGAAAAATAACAAACTTGTAATACAGCAATTATTTTAAAAAAAGTGTTCTCAGAAATGAGCTATCATGCGTGAAGATTCATGGCTTTCAAGCCAAATGATCAATCTTGTGGCCACATTCTTGGCATAGCTTGTTCAAATGATCTCATATTATGCACAAGGGTGCATCTTTGAATTCCAAACAATGTTGCCTAAGGGAGTTTTCATTTTATTTGCACGGAAAGTACATTTTCCATTTTCCGAGTGCCCGAAAGGAGGTTTTTTTGTGAAGGAACTACCAAATAATTGTTGCAAAATTGGACCAAATCATTTTTATAAAATACTAGGCCATATTTAATGCACAATTGACAAAATGGTTGGGTGTAAAAATTTTTGATCCACCTCTCGTGAAAAAGACAAATTTCCGCCGAATCAGGTGGAAGCGGGTCAAATTTGAACTGCAGCTGCCTCATAGTTTGCTATTTATTTTTTCCAAAAATCATTTCTAGTTACATAAGGACCTATTTAATCATAAATACATGGTTTCGTGGCGATACGTCGAGGTTTGGGCGGTGGCCGAGGGCCCCAACTCTAGAGCGCGTAAACTCGCATGCCCGTCGCGTGGTCACGGCGTGACCGTAATGTTGCCATGTGTTCTGGGCGGCCTAGGTATGTCTAGTGGGTTGGGCACTCCCCAGGTTGGTGCTAGTAATAAAATTACAACATAAGATTCTCACGAGGAGACCGATCGATGCTCAAACATGAATTAGCAGCCAAGTGTTTGATTAGCGGTACGGGAAATGCACATGGCCAATGGGCGTGAGTTTTGGCTGAGGATGATCATCTACTAAGTAGAATGTCTTCACAAATTTTGAGCTCAAAAGGAGGATCCTAGGTGGTACTTGCTTTGCAAAGTACCATGCCGGACAAAAATATGAATGTTGAAGCTGGGCTCAAAATAATGAAAGGAGTGAGCTGAAATTTTGTGGAGGATGGTTATTTGGGCATAGGAAAGCATTGTAGAAAATTGATACCATTTGGACATGCCAAAGTAGTACTTCCTTCACAATGCTCTTCTATGGACAGAAACTTGGGAAAACTAGTGAGAGAGATTGGATGAATGAAATGAGCTCAAAATTGGTGTAGGTAAGTTAATTAGGTATGGTCATGCGCTGGTAAATTTTCAGATCATTTGGGTAAGCCTAGCTAGTACTTACTTCACAAAGCTTCTCTTGAGGTAGAAACTTTGGAAATTTCCCGAGAAAGATTTACTAGGAAAATTGAGCTGAATATTATCATGTGGCAATGATTTGGGTATGGAAGAGTGCCCGAAAAGTTTGAGGGTAATAGGAGGGGTCTATATAACACTTGTTTTGCAACGTGCCAATTTGGCCATAAAATATAAATTGAACATGGGCTCACATAGATGATTTGACTGAGCTGCAATTTAGAGGAGGGTGATAATTTGGGCATATGAAGGAACTGTATAAATTTCATGTCATTTTGAGATATAAAAAAGGTACTTCCTTCACAATGCTTCTAGGTGGACAAAAACTTTGGAAATTTGCCGAAGAAGATTTGCTAGGAAAATGGAGCTGAATTTTGTCATGAGATAATGATTTGGATAGGAAAGAGTGCCCAAAAATTCTGAGGGCAATCAAGAATATATAAATAGCACTTCCTTCATAAAGTGTTGTTGTGAATAGAATAGGAAAATGAATATTGTTGAATTAGTTTTGAACTAGGCAAGGAAGTATTTTTACATATTTGATGAAGATATGCCCCAAAGAATTTATGAGATTTTTTTGGGAATTTTGGGAATGATAGAAATATAGGTTGCTTCACAACCTAGGGCAAAAACTGCCACATGGACATGACACATAGGCAAAACTGATGAGATGGCGCCTAGTCATCACAACCCACCACAATCTACAAGGCTATGACCATCTATATTGGTCATTAACAACTAGAAATAAGGCAGCGGACTAGCACTGTTTTCTTTGTGACCATTTCGTGTAAGGAAATTATGACCTTTCTGACCAAAATGGTCGCAATGGTTTAGGGTTTGGAGCCCCCTGAACAGCTTTTGACCAATTGGTCTAAAATGGTCATAAATTTATGACCAATTCTTCGAGGGTCACTGACAGAAGGTCATAAGTTGACATATTTCTTGTAGTGTTTCCATCTCAATCTTTAACATTCTTGGGAGTCTAGGGCCCTTTGGGTTTGCCTTTGAACTTTCCTTGGGTAACAGCTAAAGCTTCACCAGGAGCGGCTGGTTCGGCCTTTCGCTTTTCTTTCTGACTGGAATTCCCTCCTCCGGTTTCTTGGGCGACTGTTTTGTGTTTGCCACTCCGGAGTCGGTCTTCCTCTTCACCATTGGCATATTTGGTGGCAATCTCCATTATCCGAGTCAGAGTCATATCTCCTCTCCGACCGAATTTCATATTCAACTCTCGATACCTAACGCCTTCCTTGAAGGCACAGATTGCTTGGTGATCTGACAGATTCTCCACTGTATGGTGTAACGTGATCCACCTCTGGATATAATCCCTCAAGGTTTCATTCGGTTTCTCGATGCAACACTGCAATTCTGTCAACCCTGCCGACCTTTTGCAAGTGCCTTCAAAGGTCCTAACAAACACTCGAGCAAGTTCCTCCCAACTATATATGCTGCCAGGAGCCAACTGATTCAACCACGCTCTGGTTGAGCCCTCCAACATCGAGGGGAGGTGCTTCATAGCCACATCATCGTTGCCGCCACCAATCTGCACGGCCACTCGGTAGTCTTCAATCCATGTGTCTGGCTTGGACTCGCCGGTGAATTTACTGACTCCAGTCGCCAACCTGAAGTTAGGAGGAATCACTGCTGCTCTGATGGCTCTACTGAAACACTCGGGTCCTAAGATGTGCACCCTGCTTCCAGTCGGATGATCTCTATCGTGGCCTTCTCTATGAGCCCTGTTCCTATCGACCAGACCTTGGACGAGAATAGATCTCGCATCAAAACCTGGCTTTCTGGGGTCGACCGGAATTCTTCGTTCGCCGCTGTGGGGGCGCCTGTCATCTTGCCGCCGAGGCACGTATGACCCGCTTCTCGGAGGAGGTGTGGGCACTCGACGATGGTCATCGTGGTCGAGTCAATGATCATGCTGCTCGCGTTCCTATACTGATCTTGCCGGTGCCCACGGTCCTCATGCCGCGGAGGAGATCTTGGGCTGTGAGCAGATTGGACAGTGTCCGCCACCATAGATCTTCTATGAATCCTATTCCGTGACTGAGATACTACTGTGTTCTGCTCTCCTGCCGCCCGGAGCAAAGCCCAGATCTGCAACAAACCTCGGCCATCTTCTGACTAGGAAGGTTGAATTGACTCTGCTATTCACGCTGCAGCTGTGAGATTCTGGACGGAGTTCGGTATACCTGAGTCGGAGGCGGAAAAAGTTGTCATCGACTGAATTCAGAAATCCGCTGCTGAGCACGCTCGTCGAGTGCGTGCTGGAGATTCTCCAGTCGAGTGCGCTCAGCCAAGTTGGCCAGGCACGCGTCCTCCAAGGCCTGGGCCTCGGGGGTTTCTCCAACGACAGGAGTGTGAAGTGCATCCATATTACAGCGGCGAAGATCTTCCCTCCGCTGCGAAGAGAGGGGTTCGGGGCGGTACTCGTCGTGAACATGTGATGGGTCACCGGCACCATCGCCACCATCTTCACGAACGAATCCAGGAGGACTGCGTGGTCCATTGACCATCAAGACTTCTGTCGCGGGGTCGCTGCTGTCGCACCTGGATGCAGTCTCGACGGAGCCAGTCGATAGATCGAACAGGCCGTAGAGAGTTTCATCGGGCTTGATCACCGTGATTTGCGAGGTGGCCGATTGGCGGGCCACCGCATGTCTCACCCACCGGTGAATCCCTGACCGACCGGATCGCTGACGCCGGCGGACAACGGGAAGCGAGGATGCCGTAGGAGCCGACCGACACTGAGTCGACGACTGCCAAAGAAGGACGCCGCGGACACACGCGCGAAAGTGCGTCGCCCCGCGGACGGGGAGCGCCTCGACGTCGAGTGGAGCCTCGTGGAGCCAAGCAGATTCATCAGCAACGAAGACGAGCGCACCGAGACGGATCTCACGGCCCTCAGCCAATCCTCCGCCAAAAACCATGACGATGGGAATCGGAAGAATCACAACTTCTCCAATAAACTGCTACGACACCTGCCCCAAGGTGGGCGCCAACTGTCGTGGATCTAAGACTGACAGTAGAATGGGGGTAGGTATGAGGAGGCAAGATCCTAGCTATGGAGTAGTTGTACACACGAGTTTTACGAGTTCAGGCCCTTCGCGGAGGAAGTAATAGCCCTACGTCTCGGTGCCCTGAGGCGGTCGACTGGATTGTGTGTGTGTGTGTGTGTGTTTACAAAAGATGCGAACCCTGGTGCCTGTGGAGGGGGGTGGCTTATATAGAGTGCGCCAGGACCCCAGCCAGCCCATGTTACACAAGGTTTAAAGTACATTAAGGCGGATACGTTACTGGTAACGCTAGTAAATAAAGAGACATAATGACCATTTAAGCTATGAGGTGATGTCCGACCGTTGCAGTTCGGAGCGACTGTAGACCTTCCGGTGGTCGAGTGACAGTCTCCACGGGCGAGTGACTTCAAGTCTTCCGAGTGGATGTCCTCATGGTCGAGTGGATGATGACTCCTCTTCGAATGCTTCTGGTTTTAGGGTGATGTCCTAGGGGAGGGTGTCTAGGTCAGTCCTGTGACCCTACCCTAGGTACATAGCTTCATCAAGTATGGCGTCTAGCGAGGGAAATTACCACCGTAGAGGTCCTTACACTAGTAGAAAACGGAGCTTTAAAACCGGTTTGTAAGGGCCTTTAGTGCCGGTTTCATAACCGGCACTAATTGGTGGGCACTAAAGCCCCCCCCCTTTAGTACCGGTTCGGCACGAACCGGCGCTAAAGTGCCACCACGTGGCGTGAGCTCGTGCCCTGGTATGGGGGACCTTTAGTACCGGTTGTGTTACCAACTGGTACTATAGGTTTTTTTTGATTTTTTTTTAAATTTTGGAAATTTTTTTGATTTTTAATTTTTCTGAATTATTTGGTGATTTAGTCTCTAATCACCTCTCTTAACTGCTCAAGTGTGGATCACTCATTCCAAATCATCTAACTTCCTGACCGGTCACCCATCCCTCTCACTACTCCAGCCCAAGCACGCTTAACTTTCGGGTTCTATTCTCCTTCGTTTCCAAGTCTCCACTTGTTGTTTTCCTGACAATAGTAAGATGTCAATCCTATTAACCCTCAGCAGTTTAGCTTGAGCATGAAGTCACACATTTCACTGTTTGAGTTTGAAACTATTATTCTAAAAAACAGTAATTATGTAGTAACATTAATACTTCTTGAATAAGTAGTTTGACCACACTTTGTCCATAGTTTGACCACAGTTTGACCATAGTTTGACTAGATTTGACCAAAATTCAAAAAATTGAAATAATTATTTAGTAACACTAATATTCTTGAATAATTATGTAGTAACATTAATACTTCTTGAATAAGTAGTTTGACCAGATTTAACAAAAAAATTTAAAAAAACTGAAATTTGACCATATCTTTTTTTCGTTTGGAATTTGAGGATTCTAAAAAATTGCAAACAGGCCATAGGTCGTCTCCATCGGATGCGGATTTTCATGCTGAATTTTTTGGTATATTATACGTTTTTTTCCGACATTGTATGCAAAAGTTATAGCCGTTTTACATTTTTCCTACACTTTTTGCAAAACATGTCCAAATTTAAGTTTTCAAATTTTCCTAACTAGTAGATGTAGTAATATAACTACCTCTCGAAGGATTTTATTTTTTGAAGTTTTTATCATTTTCTTTTGATTTTTTCAGAACTGAAATGGCGACACACGGGGGGGGGGGGGAGGTAGAGTTTGAAAATTGCCCTATAGTGCCGGTTTGTGTCACAAACCGGTACTATAGGTCAGACCCCTTTAGTACCGGTTCGTGGCACAAACCGGTACTAAAGGTTAGCCCTTTAGTACCGGTTTGTGACACGAACCGGTACTAAAGGTGATCGTGAGGCCCCAGCCTGACGCCAGCCTGCCATCACCCCTTTAGTACTGGTTTGTGGCACGAACAGGTACTAAAGGTTCAACACGAACCGGCATTAATGCATAGCCATTCGAACCGGCACTAATGGTACATGGTACCATTAGTGCCAGCTCAAATTCAAACTGGCACTAATGTGCTTCACGTTTGACCCTTTTTCTACTAGTGTTACTTTTATGGTACAAATTTTGCTAGTTGGAAGCATAATATGAAAATGCATATTATTGGACATAACCCCGCCATTTGGGCTATTTTGTGTATTATCTTGCAAGGTGAATTCTTCGATGGTAGAGAACCAAACCGTTAAGCTACCGCGGAAGAGTTGAAGATGCTACAATACAATGCTCAAGCTTGTGATATTCTCTTCAACGGATTATGCCCCGAAGAATTCAACAAAATCAGCCGTCTTGAGAATGCAAAGGAAATTTGGGATACTTTGATTGATATGCATGAAGGTACCGAATCTGTCAAGGAATCCAAATTGGACGTGCTTCAAAGTCAGCTTGACAAGTTCAAAATGAAGGATGGTGAAGGCGTCGCTGAAATGTACTCTAGGCTTGCTCTCATCACAAATGAGATTGTCGGCTTAGGAAGTGAAGATATGACCGATAGATTCATCATCAAGAAGATCCTAAGAGCCTTGGATGGAAAATATGATACCGTGTGCACATTGATCCAAATGATGCCCAATTACAAAGTTCTCAAGCCAACGGAAGTTATTGGAAGAATTATTGCTCATGAGATGTCACTTAAGGATAAGGAAGAGCTTCACAACAAGTCAAGTCGTGCTTACAAAGCCTCGTGTGATGCTCCCACATCATCAAGTGAGAAGAAAACCTTCAATGAAGAATTGAGTCTAATGGTGAAGAACTTCAACAAGTTCTACAAGAGTAGAAGCAAGGAAAGAAGTTCCAAGTCAAGGTCCTACAATGGCAAAAGATCTTCTAGTCGTGAGCGCAATTGCTACAATTGTGGAAGACCGGGACACTATTCCAATGAGTGTACGGCTCCCTACAAAAGAAGAGAAGATTCTCCCAAAAGAAGGAGTAGAAGAGAATAATCATCATCAAGAGAGAGAATGAGTAGAGATGATCGTTATGAACGAAGAACCTCTCAGAGAAGCAAGGACTCGGAAAGGAAGGACAAGTCATCAAAGAGCTACACAAAAAGAAGACATCAAGCTCATGTTGGTGAATGGGTATCCGGTTCCGACTCCGACAATCACTCCGATTCCGACTATACTCAGGATGAAGGTGTTGCCGGACTAGCACTTGTGACAACCAACTGCTTCAACATATTTGACTCGCCAAATGAAAGAATTGGCAGATGCTTCATGGCTAAAGGTCCAAAGGTAACACACCCCGATTATGTTGATTTCAATAGTGATGAAGATGATTTGCTAGGAGATGATGATTTACTTGTTGACAACTCTAGTTATGAAAACTATGATAAGCTTTCTATTAATCATGATAATCAAGATAAAACAAATGATGATGATAAGAAGGAGATTGAGCGTCTAATTAAAGAGCTAAACACTTTTAAGTTAGCTCATGAAACTACCTTGGAAGATCATCGAGTACTTTTAAAGACTCATGACAAGCTACGCTTTGAAAAGCTCAACCTTGAGCAAGAACATGAGTTTTTAAAGGCAATCAATGATGATCTTCGCAAGAAAAGTTCTTATTACATTGCCAATCGTTTACTCTTGTTTACTTACATGCCACAAGTTAAATCTAGTAACAAGAACAAGAAAGATTCTTCATCTAGTAGTAACAACAATCATGCTAAATCCAATGTTGTTGCTTCTAGTAGCTCTCTTGATTCCACTAATGATTCTCTTAGCCAAGTTACACTTGAGCAAGAAAATAGCTTATTGAAGGGAATTATAGAGAAAGGTGTTTACAAGAGCCTTGCTGGAAGTAAGCAATTTGAGGAAATTGTACGCAAGCAAGGAAGACACCGGAAGAGTCAAGGTGTTGGTTTTGAACGAAAGTTCAATGCCAATGGAGTTGAGTGGGAAGAAGATCAATACCCCAAGATGAAGTTTGTTCCTCAACAAGAGATGTATGATCCTACTTCTTTCAAAGGAACACAATCTCAAGATGATCTTCCACCACAAGACCACAAGCAAAAATGCAAGGACAAGCTTCAAGAGGAGATTGATGCATTTGAAGAAGCACCCAAAGCCTTGGTCAAGTGGGTTCCCAAGACCACATCAAGTTCTACTTCATCAAGTATGACTACAACTCCAAGGATTCCCATTAAGATGGTGTCGATCCCGAAGAAGAAGAACTAGAGAATTCTTGAGGGTGACTCCGCCAACATACTTCACTCATATCATTTTGGTGAGGACCAGTGCAAACAACTTCCATATCTTGCACTAGTTCAAGGAGTCACAAACCCTCTTGTTGGTAAGACAATGGACAAGGTAACCTAATGCTTCCATAGACATCATCTTGTGTACACATCACTCTATGTCTATGGATATCCTTGTTTGTTCCTTGTGGGACTAACCCATGTAGGTATTGTAAGTGCAACTCACTCTAAAGGATTTCTCTGAGCGATCTACATCAACATTGAGCATCCACATCTTCAACACCTACATGAAGTCATCATCGACAAAACCCAAGGTTAGTTGATCCCTCTTAGGGGGATATCACATCTAGGGGGAGCTTTACTCTAATCAATTGAGTTAAAGCAACTCTAATGGTGTGAACACAACAATGCTTTATGTAAAAGTGGTAACCCCACTTGTGCTTAAACGAGGAGTATGACCTATGATCAAATGTTCTCATTTGACTCCTATGTCAATATACTCATATATAGATGACCTAGTCATCACGAATTTCTTGATAGATGCTAGAGTGTTTGTGCATGCTTTGTCACATATTTCATTTGCCATTTTAATTGTGTGAGCATGTTTTTTGCATACTTTCCTCATTCGAGGACATCAATTTGTTGCTTTGATTGTTTGGCCTTTTTCTCTTTTGCCAAATGGATGGACAAGAATTCCTAAGAACTCCCTCTAGCTATCTATGCTTTTCTCGTCTCAAACTCTATTCATGCTACATCACAAAGTTTCAACAAGTCGGATTCGAACCACTCTGTGTGAGGAGGACTCGGAGTTCCCGATTCATCATAGACTTAAACTTCCAAAACCTCTTTGTGTATCTCGGTCTGACCGATTCATCCTTTTCGGTCCTACCGAGATCACTTAGTTGATCTAGGTTTTCAATCTCGGTGCAACCGATTAGAACCTTTCAGTCACACCGAGTTGCAGTAACTGCCTGCAGTTTTGCATCTCGGTGCCACCGAGTTGTTCCACTTGGTCAGAATGACAGGGTCAGGTTATATATACCGACGGGCCAAATTTTGGAAATTTTTCCGAAACCCCTTCGCCCTCGCATAACCTACTCTGCCACTTCGGGTCTCCGGATCATCCTCTCGTTGCTAGCGACCTCCCGCCGCTGGTCTCCGCCGCCGTCAACGGATATATGCCCCGTCGTTGCCGCTGTAGCAAGTTCGCCGCCGAACTAGGGTACGAACTTGATCTTTTTGCTAATCCATAACTCTGATTCTTAGCACATTGCTTTGCCATGATTCTTGCCACGAATGAAATCATCCTATCCAGCGAAAACGTCCTGTAGATTGGTGTTGATTTGAAAATTTAGGGTTATTGGTCTGACCGAAAATTGCAAATCGGTGTGACCGAGTTCAATTCTCTGTGAAACCCTAGCAGTCTCGGTGCCACCGAACTGTGACTCGGTCTGACCGAGTTCACTAGTTTAGGTTCCAAAAACTGCTTTGGTATAACCGAGTTTACAAATCGGTAGATCCGAAATGCTTTCTGTGAAGAACTAAAACTAAGTTGTTTGGTCAATTGTTTTGCAAAACTCCTGCACTTTGTGATTCTCATCTACTCTACCTCATCTATAATCTATTCACAGGGTCTGCTGACAGTTTGCCTGCACGATGTCTGACCAAAGTGATAGCCAGAACAAGTCTGAGGAGCGGGTTCAACTGAGTGAGGGCACTAGTCCCTCCAGTTCATCTGATGATGGCAGCAGGAGCACACCAAGTAACTTGCCAAAGGCATCCACCAGAACAAGAAAGAAGAAGACCTTAGATTCAGAGGATGAGGATTATGTGGCTGTTGAGGAAGAAGTCGGCTCCAAGAAAAAGGTGCTGAAAAAGGAGTATGGCTCAGCTGCTACAGTCAAGCCAGGGATGCATAAGAAGGCACCAGCAAAGAGAGTCCCCATGTCTAAGGCCAGAGCATCCACTGCTGAAACCTCCAAGCCATCTGAAGAGGCCATTGGAGAAGGCAAGAAAAGGAAGGAAAGGGTCAAGAAGACCACTGCCAGAGTGCTTGGCAGATCATCAATTATGAGAGATGATGATGAAGAGGAAGAGGATGTTGCACCAACACCCAAAGCTCAAAAGCTCATGGGAGATGCAATCAGATCAGGGGCTGCTCCATCTAAGCCCAAAGCTGCTCCCAAGGCAGCTGCTCCAGCTCAGAAGCCCAAGAGAAGCACTAGAATCATTTCTGCAGAGGAAAAGAACAAGGCCCCAATTCCTAAAGCTGCTGAAGAAGATGAAACTCAAGTGCTAACGAAACTGAAACCGAAGATCCCTGACCACAATGATGCACATCCAGTTGCAGAAAACATGAAAATCAGGAAGGATGCAGGATTGAGACTATGGAGAGAGTCTGATCCATATGCTATCAGAAGAAGAACTGCTGTGGACTACAGGTTTCACACTAAGGAATAGCAGGACTTCTATGAGACAGTGTTGCTTGACAAGAAGCCCATTGTGTGTGACATGAAATGGGTAGACTGGGAGTACATCCAGAAGAATGAAGGTCACTATCCTGGAGTGTATGACAGTTTTAAGGCATGTGGAGTTGATGAATTCGTTGCACAAAAGATCACCAAGTGGAATGATGAGCTGATCATGCAGTTCTACTCCACTGCCCATTTCTATCCAGATGGGAAGATTGTTTGGATGTCTGAGGGTACCAGGTACCAATCTTCTGTTGATGAATGGGCTCAGTTGATCAATGCCCCAAAAGAAAGTGAGGATGACCTGGATGTATATGCTAAGAAGAAGAAAGACCACAACACAATGGCCAACATGTATAAAGAGATCCCAGATGCTGCTTTGGATACACACAAGTTTGGATCTGTCCACTACTTGTTGTCTGGTCTGCCTACCATAAACTGGATTCTGAGGCACACACTGCTACCCAAGTCAGGTGATCACAAGATGATCAGAGGACATGCTATAAACTTGCTGCACATATTTGATGTCCCACAGAAGTTCAAGGTCATGAGTTTGATTGTTGAGACAATCAAGAGGACTGATGCTGACCAGAAGAGAAGTTGTGGGTATGCCCCACAAATTCAGGAGCTCATTAACTCAAACATGGGCACATGCACATATCTTTTGGATAAGGAGCACCTGCCCATATACCCTGATTTTGAAGACAACACCGTGGTGATGGATGAAAATGAACCATCTTCAGCTCATGCACATGCGAAGAGAGAGAAGGCAAGGGCAGAGAAAGCTGCAAGGATGCCAACTGCTAAAGAGGCATCTCAAGCCTTCTTGAAGAACAAGCAAGATCAGCTTGGATATCTGATTCAAGCTACACTGAGGATTGAGAAGGGCTTGGCCACCCTGACTTAGAACCAGGGGATCTTGGAGAGGATTGTTGAGCAGAAGTTCTATGATATGGATGTCAAGGTAACTAAGATCCAAACTGCAGTTGAGCAGCTACATGAGGAAGTAGAGGAGAAGAAGGGCAAGTCCACTACTGATGCTTTCAAGAGAGTGCCACGAGGTCCAAGGTCTACTGCAGTGCCTGTGACAGATACTCGAGCTTCAGTGTCAGCACTCGCAGCCACAGCTCCAGTGCCACCTCCAGCACCCACTCCATCAGCTCCAACTACTTCATCGGAAGCCTTCGTCTTTGGAGTTCTCTCTACACCACCTCCTGAAGATCAAGCCTGAGAGTTGTTTAGCACTATGAATTTTTGAACTTTTTGGTAACTTGTTGCCAAAGGGGGAGAAAAATGTATAGATCATAGGCTTCGAGAGAGATTGTTGTTCTTTTTATCTCTCTTGCTATTTTGGTTGAACTTCTTTATTGAGTGCTTCTGTGAGATATTTTATGTCCTTGGGAGATACTTGTTGATCATGTGGTTGATCATATGCTACATTAATGTTTGGTTGAATGATGCTATCTTTACATTCCTTATATGATCATTCACTTGCTTGGTGATGAGTGCATGCTTTTAATTTCTATCATTTTGAGCGCTCCACCAAGATGTATGTGACATGGAAGAGTAACCCATGATACTAATCGATTGTGCATTTGCATTCAAAAGCAAATTTTAAATAATGCACAAATTTAGGGGGAGCTCTTGCTTATCACATACTTCTCAAAGCGACGATGTCTTTTCAATCTTATTTATAATTTGTCGAAGCTTTGATCTATATGTTGTCATCAATTACCAAAAAGGGGGAGATTGAAAGTGCAACTATCCCTAGGTGGTTTTGGTAATTCCTAACAACATATAGTTCATTGAGCTAATGCTTTTTCAAGATAAACATTTCAGGAAAGCTCAATGATTGGCATGGCATGGATGAGAAAAGTGGACCCCTCAAAATGCTAAGGACAAAGAATTGGCTCAAGCTCAAAGCTCAGGACTCTACATCTTTTCATTTTAAGTGATCCAAGATCATATTGAGTCCATAGGAAAAGCCAATACTATTAAGAGGGGATGAGGTGTTGCCTAATGGCTTGCTTGCTCAAAGTGCTTAGTGATATGCTCCAAAACCCTCAACTACTTACACACATCCACATATGTCCCAAACCAAAAGTCAAACTCGGCCCCACCGAAATTTTCTATCCGGCGCCACCGAGTTCAGTTGACATAGCCACTACCAGAAACCCTAGCATTTTCGCTCTCACCGATAGGGATCTCGGTCTCGCCGAGATGGGATTGTAATCTCTTTGTTTCCCTTCGTAACGTCTCGGTCAAACCGAGATGAGCGATCGATCCCACCGAGATTGCAATGTAAACTCTCTGTTTCCCTTTCGTAACACTTCAGTCCAACCGAGATGAGCGAATCGGTCCCACCGAGTTTGCCTGACCAACTCTCTGTTAGTCCATTACCAAAATCGGTCTCACCGAGTTTGTGTAATCGGTCTCACCGAGATTACGTTATGCCCTAACCCTAACGAATTTGGTCCCACCGAGTTGACATGTCGGTCCCACCGAGAATCCTAACGTTCACGTTTTGAACTAAATCGGTCTGACCGAGTTTCATGATTCGGTCCCACCGAGTTTGGTGATCTGTGTGTAGCGGTTAGATTTTGTGTGGAGGCTATTTATACCCCTCCACCCACTCTTCATTTATGGAGAGAGTCATCAGAACATGCCTACACTTCCAACACATATTTTCTGAGAGAGAACCACCTACACTTGTGTTGAGGTCAAGATATTCCATTACAACCACATAAATCTTGATCTCTATCCTATGAGAGAGAGTTGAGTGTTGGGGAGACTATCATTTGAAGCATAAGAGCAAGGAGTTCATCATCAACACACCATTTGTTACCTCTTGGAGAGTGGTGTCTCCTTGATTGGTTAGGCACTTGGGAGCCTCCGTCAAGATCGTGGAGTTGAACCAAGGAGTTTGTAAGGGCAAGGTGATCGCCTACTTCGTCAAGATCTACCCGAGTGAGGCAAGTCCTTCGTGGGCGATGGCCGTGGTTGGATAGACTAGGTTGCTTCTTCGTGGATCCTCCGTGGGTGGAGCCCTCCGTGGACTCGCGCAACCGTTACCCTTCATGGGTTGAAGTCTCCACCAACGTGGATGTACGATAGCACCACCTATCGGAACCACGCCAAAAATCTCCGTGTCTCCAATTGTGTTTGCACACTCCAAACTCCTCCCTTTACCTTCATATGCAATTGTTTTACTTTCCGTTGCTATATTGTTAGAATTGCATGTGTAGGTTGATTGCTTGACTTGTGCTAAGTTGCTAAAATCTGCCAAGAATCAAAATTGGGAAAAGGCTAGATTTTTATTTGGTCAAGTAGTCTAATCACCCCCCCCCTCTAGACATACTTTCGATCCTACAATGTTCGATCACGTGGAACAGCCGGACGCGGCTGCGGCGGCGGCCGACGCAACCCTCAAAGCAGGCGGGGGCAGGATGGCACGCTCGGCGACTCCACCACGGGAGCGCAGCCGCGGGCGAAGCCGCGTGAGGCGGGAGCGGCAGGTGGTGATCCACCAGGCGGCGTCCACGGAGCGCGCGCTGTTCGTGCCGGCTGCCGGCACCACGTTCCCGACCCTCACCTCGACCCACTACATTGAGTGGTCGCTGGTGATGAAGGTTCACCTGGAGTCCTAGGGGCTCTAGGACGCGATCGAGGGCAACGCGCAACACGTGCGCGACGACAAGTCGGCGCTCGGCGTCCTTCTCCGAGCTGTTCCGCCGGAGATGCTCGGCGTTCTCGTCGTCAAGGTGACAGCGAAGGCGGCTTGGGACACGATCAAGGTCATGCGGATGGGGGTGCACCGTGTGCGTGAGGCCACCGTGCAACAACTGCGCGGAATTCGAGCAGATAGCCTTCCTCGACGGTGAAACCCTCGACGCCTTCGGCATGCGAATCACTAGCCTCGTCAACAACGTCGAGGAGGTACGCATTGTGCAGAAACTTTTGCGTGTTGTTCCACCTCGTTACGTGCAGATCTTAGTGGCGATCGAAACTCTTCTCGACCTGAGCACGATCTCGGTTGAAGAACTCATCGGCCGGCTTAGGACCGCCGAGTAGTGCTGCGCCACGCCTACGCCGAGCCAAGGTGGCGGGTAGCTGTATCTCACTGAGCAGCAGTGGGAGGCGGGCAAGCAAGCGCGCGAGAGCGGCCAAGGCTCCAGCGCCGGCGGCAATGGCGGCGGGCAGAACAACCGCCGGGGGAAGAATCAGGGGCGGAGGAATGACTCCCGCCCACCTTAGAACGCTGGCGGCTCCGGCGGGTCTGGGGGATCCGGCGGTCGCGGCAGCGGCCGCGACATGAGCAAAGTCAAATGCTACAACTCCGACAAGCCGGGCCACTTCTCGCGAGACTGCACCGAGCCTCGGCGTGAGCGCAAGGAGCATGTCAATCTCGCCGAGGGCGGGACCGAGGAGACCACGCTTCTCCTGGCGAGCCTGAGTGCGCTCACCGCGACCACGGAGGCAGCCATGGAGCACGTGATGCTGAATGAGGAGCGTTCGCAAGCGCGCCCCGCCTCAGATGATGGAGGTTGCGACTCCTCAAGGTTCATGGACTCCGGTGCCAACAACCACATTTCTGGACGGTGGGAGATCTTCTCCGAGCTGGACACCGGCGTGCCCGGCTCCGTCAGGCTTGGCGACGGGTCCGCGGTGCAGATCGACGGGAGGGGGACGATCTTGTTCCAATGTCTAAATGGTTAGCACTTGATACTCTCTGAGGTGTACTACATTCCCCATCTATGCAGCAATATCGTGAGCTTGGGCCAATTGGATGAGAACGCCTACGACACACACATCATCCAGGGCGTCCTCCAACTGCGAGACCCGTGCGGGCGCCTGCTCGCGCGCGTGCAGCGCAACCATGGGCGCCTGTACGTGCTGAGCCTGAGTGTGGCTTGCCCGGTCTGCCCCGCCGTACATGGAGGCGAGTATGCATGGCTCTGGCACGCGCGGTACGACCACATTGGATTCCAGGTGCTCCGGTAGCTCGCACGCGAGGACATGGTTCACGGCCTGTCGCTTGTCGATCAGGTGGATCAGCTCTGCGAGGCGTGTCCAACGTATTTACAATTTTTGATTGTTCCATGCTGTTATATTATCATTCTTGGATGTTTTACAATCATTTTATAGCAACCTTATATCATTTTTTGGACTAATCTATTAACATAGTGCCTAGTGCCAGCTGCTGTTTTTTGCTTGTTTTTTACTTCGCAGAAAATCAATACCAAACGGAGTCCAAACGTAGCGAAACTTTTTGGAGAATTTTTTTTGGACCAAAAGAAACACGATGGGCCAAGGAAGTACCAAAGGGGGGCTCCGAGGGGAGCACAACCCACCTAGGCGCGCCCTGGTGGGTTGTGCCCACCTCAGCCGCCTCCCGCACCGCCTCTTTGCTCTATAAATACCCCAAAAATCCAAAAACCCTAGGGGAGTCGACGAAACACAATTCCAGCCGCCGCAAAGTTCCAGAAACCACAGTTCCAATCTAGACACCATCACGGAGGGGTTCATCATCCTCATTGGTGCCTCTCCGATGATGCGTGAGTAGTTCATTGTAGATCTTCGGGTCCGTAGTTAGTAGCTAGATGGCTTGCTTTCTCTCTTTTTATTCTCAATACAATGGCCCCTTAGAGATCTATTTAATGTAACTCCTTTTGCGGTGTATTTGTTGGGATCCGATGAACTTCAAGTTTATGATCAGATCTATTTTATCCATGAAAGTTATTCGATTTTTGATCTCTTATATCACTAATAGAAAAAGGGTCAAACATGAAGCACATTAGTGCCGGTTTGAATTTGAGCCGGCACTAATGTGTACATTAGTGCCGGTTCCAACGGCTAGCCGGGCCGCTCTCATTAGTACCAGTTCGTGGCGAACCTTTAGCACCGGTTCGTGCCACGAACCGGTACTAAAGTGAGTGGTGACAGGATGTTGTCAGTTCGGGGCCCCTCCAGCACCTTTAGTACCGGGTCGTATCACGAACCGGTACTAAAGGTCGTCCTACATAGACCCTTCGTCCACCCGAGCTCGATCTGTTCCTCCCCTTTCCCCTCTCCTCTCTGTTCGTTTCCCTCTTCCTCTCAAGTTCATCACACATTTTGCCCAAGATTTGAAGGCCCCCATCCATTCAAATGATCACAAGGGTTAGCAACTTTTTCCTTTCATCTCTCATTGCTAGATTAGCTCGTGCAATGCTTTATATAGTGATTGATTTTGAGTTTAGTAATTTGGGAGGAATTATATATATATGTGCTAGTATTTGATTTATATGCAATTTGAGGTCAAAAATAACACTTAGTTTTGCATATGTAGGTGTGGTTTACTTAGTACCTTCTAAATCTCCGTCGTAACCACCGTCGATCGCTCGCAACGTCCCGTCGCCGGCACCACCTTGTGGTGAGCCTCTTGTTCATGAAGTTTTATATTAAAAAATTGATGTTTGTGTGATTTGGATATATAGTTACTTGTATAATTATCTTACCCATACGTTGTTTGTTATACATAGTGCCATGGTTTTGATATCCGTCCCCGTCGGCCCTCGTCCGGGTTATGATTCGGATGTGGTATATTCTCTTTTAAAACTATTCATTGCATTTCGTGTTTATGACAAATTATGCCCATCAAGTTGACATAGATATTTGTATGTAGGAGGTAGTTGAACCGGAAATTCCAACCGACCCTATTGTCGAGAGGTTAAATTTAGTTGAAAGAGAAAACGAGGATTTGAAAGAAAAATTGAAAATAATTGAGGGGGAGAAGATGGAATTGGAGTTGCATGTTGCCGATGTCGTCGATGATCACAAGATTAAGATGGAGAAAATGCGCTTGAAGATTAGAAAGATTAGAAAATATGCCATTCATAGTGAGGCTTGGTATCATTATGTTGTTGGATCAATTGTTACCTTAGTTGCGATCTTGATTGCATTTGTTGTTGCATTTAAATTCTTTAGCTAGAGAGTTATTTGTTTGTTGCATTTAAGTGTTGTATGATCTTTATGTATGAACTTTATGTATTGTATTAATTTGATGTTTTCGGTGTTGTGTATTGAAGATGAGACGGCAATCGATGTACGATGACCGATGCTCTCCCGAGTTCATTAATGGCGAGCGTACTTTTCTGCTTGCGGCTGAGGCAAACAAGCGAGCGGATGGTTTTATGCATTGTCCATGTGCTGGCTATAAGAATGGTCGCAATTACTCTACGTCAAGAACCATTCACGTCCACCTGTTTGAGTCCGGTTTCATGCCCCACTATAATGTTTGGAGCAAGCATGGAGAAAGAGGGGTTATGATGGAAGACAATGAAGAAGAAGAGGACGACGACAGCTATCCTGGCCATGGGTTCCCTGAATACGATGATACAACAATGAGGGAAGAAGCTGAGCCGGTAATGCGGGAAGAAGCTGAGCCGGCAATGCAGGAAGAAGCTGAAGAAGAGGCATCGGATGAGCCCGTTGATGATCTAGGTCGGGCCATTGCCGATGCAAAGAGAAACTGCGCAAGTGATTTGGAGAAGAAGAAGTTGCAGCGCATGTTAGAGGATCACAAAAAATTGTTGTACCCGAATTGTGTAGGTGACAAGAAAAAGCTGGGCACCACACTGGAATTGCTGCAATGGAAGGCAGAGAATGGTGTATCTGCCAAGGGATTTGGAAAGTTACTGGTAATGATAAAGGATATGCTTCCAAAGGACAACGAATTGCCCGAGAGTACGTATGAAGCAAAGAAGGCTGTCTGCCCTCTAGGGTTAGAGGTGCAGAAGATACATGCATGCCCTAATGATTGCATCCTCTACCGCGGTGAGTATGAGGATTTGAACGCTTGCCCGGTATGCGGTGCATTGCGCTATAAGATCAGCCGCGATGACCCTGGTGATGTCGAGGGCGAGCGCCCCAAGAAGAAGATTCCTGCCAAGGTGATGTGGTATGCTCCTATAATACCACGGTTGAAACGTTTGTTCCAAAACAAAGAGCATGCCAAGGCGATGCGATGGCACAGAGAAGACCGTAAGAAAGACGGAAAGTTCCAAAAGAAAGACATGAGAGTAGGCGCGCCCAATATTATTGTGGGAAAACCATTAACGTTCCCGGGATGGGCGATGTGGTAATAACCGAGGAGCATATTGCGCAGGCTGAATCGGTCGGGATCACTGTTGGACAACTCCTCGATATTGAGCCCATGTCTCCGACTAGAGAGGAGGAAATAAAACGGAAATATGCCCGGGGCCAACCTTTGGTCGAGCCAAAGGAGGTCAATAAGCTCCCAATGAGAATGTATGAATTGCATCAATGGTACATGGACATTACCAAGATTTCCAATCGAGAGTCCCTCATGGTGAATGTCAACAAGGAGCATTACTACCATGAGAAAGCTGTGACCGTTGAGTATTCAGAACTATTTCAGCTATACAATAAAGACGCACTCGACAAATCTATCGTCAGTTGCTATTGTCTGTAAGTGATTTCTTTCTATAATTTAAGTCTCAAGCTAGTTGTAGTGATCATTTTGATCAATCATTACCTGTAATTATCCTTACTATATTCTTTTCTGTGGTATTATGCAGGATGAAGATTTATGAAATGAAAAAAGGTGGACGCTATGGCATTGGGTTCGTTGACCCAAATACCATTAATGAATACACATGGAAAATAGATCCATATCACGAAAAAAGTGTAGAGGAAAGCATGCTACAGTTTTTCAAGGAACTCAAATACAATGAAGATATACTACTTCCTTACAACTTCCAGTGAGTCACACTGTCTTGTACTACAAATTCTGTTTTTCCCTACTAGCTATAGCTACATGTTTTTGCTTACATATGACCGCTTAATTAAGACATGCAAACGTGTGTGCATGCAGATTTCACTGGATCTTGTTAATCATTAAAGTTGATGAAGGAACAGTTGAAGTACTAGACTCACTACTTAAGAAAGCAAGTGACTGCACCATCGTGAAGGGGATAGTCAACAGGTAATTTCAATCATTATTAACTATATCTCGACCTATTTAATTAGTTCGTCATTTCCTGATAACAACTATTTAATAACCCATTTATTCATTTTCTTTGTTGGCGGGCAGGGCTTGGGCAAAGTTCATCAGGGCCACTCCAGGCCCATGGAAATAAAATCTGAAATGGTATCAACCCAAGGTAAGTAATTAAGTAGTACTAGCTAGCTGCCATCTCTTTAATTATCATGTTTGATTAATTATTATCTGATCAAATTCCATTCTCGTAAAGGTCCTGAAGCAGGCACCGGGGAATGATCTATGTGCATACTACGTTTGCGAGAACATTTGCATGATGGCGTCCGAAAGGAGCAAATCTCAAAGACAGGAGGACCCCTCAAAGACAGGAGTGGGTACGATATCGATTGTCAGAACACTATTCACAATTTTTACACCATTATCGATATCTAGTCACACAACTAATACACATGCATATTGATCTCCTTCTTAACAGTTCAAAGAGGTGCGGGACAAGCTCCTAGCACATGACCGCATAGAAGCAATTCAAGAGGAAATAGCGGGATTTTTGCTCGACCAGGTCATAGATCCCAAAGGAGAATACTATTACCCGCTACCGCCCCCATGAACCACTTCCAATTGTTATCGTGCTCCGAAGGCACCAATTAGCTAGGCTAATGCCATTGGCTCCGAGGTCACCAATTAGGAGAAATTGTGTATATATATATATATACATGTGTGTATATATGTGTGAATTAATTAATGGTGGTTGTGAGACATTCGATGATATATATATATATATTATGATCGGTTCTACTAGAAATTCTATTTATATATATGCATAACGTGTACAATATGTAGTATCGTAAAATACCAGCAAACGAAAAATAATTAAATGGAAAACACAAAATTAAATGAAAAAGAAATCATAAACCCAAAACCCACCAACATTTTAATACCTGTTGGTGACACCAGCCGGTACTAAAGGTCTCCCTGCCCCCGAAGCTGGCTCGTGCCACGTAGTTGCCCTTTAGCACCGGTTCGTGCTGAACCGGTACTAAAGGGGGGGGGGCTTTAGTGCCCACATTTTAGTGCCGGTTAACGAACCGGCACTAAAGGGCCTTATGAACCGGTGCTATTGCCCAGTTCTGCACTAGTGTATGCATGATTTCTTATAGCCTCGTATTTTTCTTCGAATCTTTGGTTTAGTTAGGCCGATTAGATCGATTTTTTTTGCCATGGGAAGAGGTGCTTTGTGATGGGTTCGATGTTATGGTGCTCAATCCTAGTGACAGAAGGGGACATGACACGTATGTATCGTTTCTATTAAGGATAATAAGATGGGGTCTATTCCTATATGAATAGATCTTATCTACATCATGTCATCATTCTTATTGCATTACTTCGTTTTCTCATGAACTTAATACACTAGATGCATGTTGGATAGCGGTCGATGTGTGGAGTAATAGTAGTAGGTGCACGGTCTACTAATCTTGGACGTGATGCCTTTATAATGATTATTGCCTGAATATCGTCATAATTGTTTGAAGTTCTATCAATTGCCCAACAATATTTTGTTTACCCGTCGTATGCTATTTTCCTCGAGGGAAGCCACTAGTGAAATCTACGGCCCCGGGGTCTCTTCTGTATCGTAGTTGCCTTCTAGATCTATTTTTATTTGCTTTTATTTTCAGATCTATTAATCGAAAAACCCAAAAATACCTTGCTGCAATTTTTTATTATTTATTTTATTTCGTGTTTCCGCGAGATCTATTTATCTAATCTACTACAAATTTATCTATCCTTTTACCTGGGAGGGATTGACAACCCCTCTTACACGTCGGGTTGCAAGTATTTGTTCTTTTTGTGCATGTACCGTTGACATAGTATTGTGTGGTTCTCCTACTGGTTCGATAACCTTGGTCTCATCACCGAGGGAAATATCTACCATAGCTATGCTGCATCATCCCTTCCTCTCTGGGAAAATACCGACATAGTTCAAGCCGCATCAAAGGTTGATAAAGTTTTTCCGGTTAAAGATCATGTTGTTTCTATTGTTCCATATAGCCCAAAGTAGTGCACATATCCCTATCCAAATATGTCTCGCTATATTGGTTCCACTACGTTTAGCCACGTCCCAAATAACATGTTAATGCAAGTTGGAGGGGATTGACGTTGAAGGCTATATGTATCATGCGTCATAGTGGTTTTGCCAATGGGCAATCGAGAAAGAGGTGTTGTATGGTTTCATCCTGATCACAAAAATAACATCTAGAACTACCTACCCACCTTCGCTTTACCAAATTATCTTTCGTCAAGATCACTCCCTTGTGGACAAACCACATGAAGATTTTAATTCTAAGCGAAACTTTAATCTTCCAGATATGAAGGGATCTCGGGATTGGCCCAAAGTCAATTAGATCTAAGTACATAGATTTCACTGAGAAGCTACCATTCGTAGATAATTTCCGGTGAATGTTGTCTGACTGGTCAGAGAGGTGAACCTCCATCAACCTGCAGACCAAGTGCAGCCACGAGTTCCGGCGTTCCCCCAACAGAGAGCTCCTAGATTGGATATTAAGGGGGACCGACTGTAATACTATAGCAACATAGTCTTTCTTATGTTGTATAATATTATATAAAGTGAGATATTGTAAGGCTAGGAGAGTCTCCCATAACCATGCATGTTCCAAGAATCTAGCCGTGTTACTATTACAAATGATAAATTACATCTGCAGAAGGAGACTTTCATCCTCATCAACCCTTTCCAGAACGACAAGTTATTAGGCCTAGTGGTAACATGGGCCAAAGTCTTAGATTGGAGGTACTTACTATGTAGAATTTGTTTTCACGTACCCTCGGTCTCAGTAGATAGTCTGAATAAGGAAAAAGTCCAGTTTAAACCCTGACTTTGTAGAGGTTTGGCAAATCAAACCCTCAAGTCCAAATCCCTGTCGTTTGCACCCTGAAATATGTAATGCCTGTCTAAATTGAACCCCGGCATCGTTTGAGGCATAAAAATGCTGACGTGGCAAAGGTCAACCGAGATTCATCTAACTGGTGGGCCGGCCCATTTGTTGACCACTATGCATATCAGTCCTCCGCGCGAGGCCGGCCCATTTGTTTTTTTTCTGTTACACTACTAAAAAATGTGTGAACCTTTTACAAAACGTGTGGACCTTTTCGAATATGTGATTTTTTTCCAATCCACGTACTCTTTTTCAACTTTTCATTTTTTTCCAAATTCCGTGATTTTTCCCAAATCCATGGACTTTTCATCTGAAAACACGTCAACTTATTTTCAAAATCGTTAAACTTTTACTAAATCCGTGATTTTTTTTAAAATTTGTGAACTCTTTTATAAATTTATGAGCTCTTTCCAACTCCGTGTTTTTTTAATTGATTAGGTTTTTTCAAAATTGATGAAATTCTATCATATTCATGAAGTTTTTTTCAAAAACAATGATTTTTTAAAAATAATGCGAAGAATATTTACAAATCTGTGATATGTTTGTTGAGAATTGATGATTTTTAAAAATAAATTCGTGTTTTTTAATAGATAGTGATTTTTTCTCAAAACACCCTGAAGTTTTTTTTTCAAATTCGTGATTTTTTTTCCAATCCATGACCTTTTTGCCAAATTCATGATTTTTTTTTCATTTCTGTGAACTTTTTCAAACTTCTACGAATTTTTTTCATTATCGTGAACTAAAAAAATGGTCGAATAGTTCTGTTATCCTAATAGTGCACAACTAAATTAAGATGACTTAATAGTTAATGGCGACAACCATCGAAGTACACGTCTGGACTTCGAATATAGTCACAAATTAATAAATTTTGCCTTTTTTTCATTTGCATTTGCTGGTCTATCAACGTGCACACCTAAAATTCATCTTTTTAAAATTGTTCAGAATTCAAAAAACTTGTCTAGAATTTGAATTTTGTTCATAATTTTAGCAAATGTTCACGTCTTGAAAATGAATATTAGATTTTTTTTAATAATTTCCAAACATTGGTCGGATTTTTTATTATTCACATTTAGGATCAGCCACTTCCTTGGTTAGTACTTTTAAATATAGTGCTTCACATAAGACGTGCTGGGTCCATAGCTTGGCTGGCTTGGAGTTCGACTCCCATCGCGTGCGCTTTTCCTTTTTCTATTCGCTCGGCTGCTGCAAATTGGGCCGGCCCATGCTTTTCCTTTTTCTATTCTCTCGGCTGCTGCAAATTGGGCCGGCCCATGCTTTTTCTTTTTCTATTCGCTCGGCTGCTGCAAATTGGGCCGGCACATTTGTGCGCCACCTTTAGTGTACCAATCCCGGCCTGTTTTCTCTATAAACAAAAAATCTCGGCTATCCTTCGCGGTCCCCGTTTGGACTTGAGGGTTTGATTCGCCGAACCTCTACGAATTTAGGGTTTAAACTAGAATTTGTCCTCAGAATAACCATTTGGAGATGAGCCATTTATTTTTAACTTCTAAGTTCTCGATCCCAAGCCCACCTTGGTGTTTGGGTCTGCAAATTATATCTCATATGGCCAGCCTGTATTTTGTCTTAACCTCATCACATTGCCAGAAAAATTGAGATCAATAGAAGTCTAATCTTTTTCATACCTCTATCGGTACTTCAAAGAAATATAGGAGGAACCTTGACAGACTCGTCAGCACCGAGGTAATCAACACTAATCGACCTCCATAAGACATAAGCTTGACCTTTCAGCAGCCTAACCTTTTTCAAATCTATCTTCAATGCACTTCCACTCCTTATTTGTCAATCAGCCATGGTGAATCGGGATCCCAACGTAACTAAACGGTAGTGAACCCATTTCACAACCGAACAACTGTTTATACACATCTTGTTCCTCCTTGACTCTCCCAAAACAGAACAATTCACTTTTGTTAAAATTTATTTTGAGTCCCGCCAATTGTTCAAATAAGCAAAACACTACTTTCATATTTATAACTTTTGCAATATCATATTCCATGAATATAATTGTGTCATCGGCGTAGTGTAGTATGGACACTCCCCCATACACAAGATGTGGAACTAGTCCGACTACTTGCCCATTTTATTTAGGCCGACCGATAAGGACTGCCAACATATCCGCTACTATGTTAAACAGAACGCGAGACATTGAGTCTCTCTGTCTTAATCCATTATGTGTCTCGAAGTAATAACCAGTGTCATCATTCATCTTTATCCCAACACTACCTTTCTCAATAAAGGAATCCACCTGTTTTCTCCAGGCTTCATTTGAACCGCTTCATACGTAAAACATGTTGTAGGAAGGGCCATTTGACCTTGTCATACGCCTTCTCGAAATCCACTTTGAAAATAACCCCATCTAGTTTCTTCCAATGGATGTTGTGAAGAGTTTCATATAGAACCACAACCCCTTCTATAGGATGTGTCTCCCAGGCATGAAAGTCATCTGAGTTGGTTGTACAACCGAATGGGCAATCTGCATCAACCTATTCGTATTGGTGACGAGTAAGAGAATAGGAGTTGAGGGGTGATGAGATAGAAATTCCATTGATTGGTTGAAGAGAATAGGAGTTTAAGCAGGGGGAGAGGGGCAATGATAATTTAGGGAGCCGATTCCCAGGATTTCTTTCCACAAGATCATGTTAATTCGTGGGCATGTTCTATCCCAAACTAATTTCCATCTTATATCAATCAGAGAAACGAGAGTAAAAATATATTTCCACACCTAATCCCTCCCAGCACTTCCTCGTGTAAACTCCCATTCCCCAAGGTTACGTTTCGCTCGCTCCCAGCCCTCCGAGAAAAGCGGATCGAGGCGATCCCATCTGCTCCCAACCACACCGGCCTCCAAGCCACTGCCGCCGGTCCCTGCCTCCTTCATCCGCCGCTCCAATGGCAGGAGGGGTTGGGGACCCTGGTGCTTTGGCTCAGATCTGTAGTTAGGGTTAGCCTAGTGCTTCCTTGGGGTGCTGTTTTCATGGAGGAGGTGGCGTCGCGTCCGAATAATTTGCTTCCGCTCTTCCTCCATCTCAGCGTTGCTGCAACCAGTGGCGTCGGGGGGCAGGTGGCCCAGTCGTCTCGCTGATCTATGGATATGGCGAGGTTCGTGTCTGGTGGTCGGCCGTCAGCACTCTCGTGGGTGGCAGTCGTGTCGGCTCCTGTAGTTGTGTTTACAGTCTTGTAGCTGGGTGCGTGGATGACGACAGGCGGCGATGTTCCTCTTCTTCGACTACATCAGATGAAGTTGACGGTGTCGAGATCTGGTGACCACGGGGAAGATCTCCGGCCTACGTGCCACAATGACTATGACGGCTGTTCTTATTTTTTTTCCGGTGTTTTCATGGTGATAGTGGAGGACGTTTGTTAACTACGTTTCGGCGAGGCATGAGTTTCTGCAAGGATGAAATATTAGTTTTACTTCTTGTGAAATTTTTTGTGCAAAGTTGCTTGACAAGCATTTATGTCTTGTATGATGACCATATGTGTAATCTCTTATGAACACATGGTCTATTGAAATAGTATATGGTTGCTTAAAAAAAGTTAATTACCAAATAGCGGTGGTGTCTTTTTCTGCGTCACATGTGTGGCATTCATCCTGGACCCAGTGGAAGCATAAACTAGTCAGCCACCTCCCTACGAAATGGCTGTTTCCCACGTGGCTTGTACTCCGGTTTGTAGCGGCAAAAGCTGTATTATTAGTAGTTGTTTACCTCCTTTAGTCTGTAGGATTTTTGTAGAAATTCTATAGGATAGAATTTGTAAAGAAAAAATTCCTTTAAAGTCTTTTGGTTCGTATGAATTGATTCCTATTTCTATGTAGGATAGGAATCAATCCTTCACGTTTTGAAGGAAAAAAAATATTAGCCTAGACTCAATGAAAAAAATCCTATCCTATGCATCAAATGACATCTCTTTCTCTATAGAAATTGGCATGCATGTCATCTCATTTCCTATGATTTTCCTATTCCTATAAAATTCCTATCCTATGAACCAAAGAAGACCTACGGAGAAACCCAGCTCCACATGTTTGTACCGGACGGAAATACCCTCGCCGCTTAGCGTCCACCCTCCGGCCTTATCCCCGTTGCTCCATTTTTGTCCTCTTTGTCCTCGCCGATCACCGCATTACATTCCCACGCCATCACCCTCAAACCCTCTCAGCAGAACACGTACGCCTCCCCCTCACCAGCTTGAAGAGCTCCTCTCCCGCCGGTGAAGACTCAAGTGGTCCTGCTGGTGTCCGGTAACTGCTTCCGTCTTTTCTTTGCCGGTGACTCTGAGGATTCTGATTTCTTCCCGCAAATGGTTGCTCTTGCTCCGACCATGTTCCATCCAGCTTGCTGGTGCTGCCGCGGCGGACGCGATGGAAGCTGTGCACGGCGTCGAGTCCCTCGCCGGCGGAGATGGCCGGCATCACGTTTCCCGTACCCTTGGGACTGCCTTGCTGATCTCGGTGGGGTACATCGATCTCGGCAAGTGGGTGACGGCGGTCGATGCCGGCGCTCGCTTCGGGTACGACCTCGTGCTGCTGGTGCTTTTCTTCAACTTCTCGGCGGTTCTCAATCAGTATCTGTCCACTTGTATCGGCATGGTCACCGGCAAGAATCTTGCAGAGGTACATATACCCAATTCTTTCTTTAATCCCTGCTACTCTTGTTTCCGAGAAGGCATCAGTCTCAAATATGCAAGTCAGTTCTGAGCCCGAGCTGATATGCTCCGGCTGTCCCCAGCTCAATTGTAAAAAAATTAAAAAACCTACTAATCCCTCTATAGTCGTACTAACGCTGTATCAATTAATTTAGATCGGAGAGATAATTAATAATTAAAAAACTGGATTTATTTGGCAACAAACAACTATGTTCGCGTGTTCTAATTAACTGTGTTCAAATTTTTGTGAATAAATAACATTTGGGGTGCTCTAAGAAGAAATAAATTAATTTCTTTATGAAACAAAAATTCGGTTCTCAGTCCGAGCTCATAGCCTCATACACCCCCAGATGAATAGTAAATTTTATAAAAATCGACTAATGAATAAACTGATTTCTTGGCAAAAAGCAAATGTGTTTGTGTGTTTTAATTACATTCAATTTTTCTTGAATAAATTATTTGTGGTACTCCAAGAAAAAAATCGGTGAGCACATATTCTCTTTCTTTTTAATACAGAGAACCACAAATTTAATTCCTTCATGAAATGGCAATTCAGTTCCGAGCCCGACCTCATATGCTCCTAGATGAATACTCCCTCCATCTGCAATAGAAGACGTTTCTAAATTATTTAGCTTGCAAAAACGTCTTATATTGTGGAACGGAGGGACTAGAAATGTTTAGAAAAATATCTAGTAATAAATATATAAACTCATTTTTATTGGAACAAACAAATATGTCCATGTGTTGTAATTGCATTCAAATTTTCTTAAATAAAAAATATATGTGGTGCTCTAAGCAAAATCAATTCAATGACGATATATTTTGTTTCTTTTTCTTTACCGAGATCACCACAAATTCAATTTCTTCATGGAAACTAAAATTTATTTCAAAGCCCGAGCCCATATGATCCAGGATGAACATTATATTTTTTTAATCTACCACTAAATAAATAAATAAACTGATTTTTTTGCCACAAACAAATATGTTCGTCTATTCCGACTGGACTCAAATTTTTGTGAATAAATAATACTTGTGGTATTCTAAGCAAAAAATCGGCGGGCACATATTTTTTCCCTTTTATCTTGAGAACTACAAATATAATTTCTTCCTTGAAACAAAAATCCATTTATATGCCTGAGCTCATGTGCTTGGGGATGAATAGTATTTTTTTAGAAAAAAAAGTAGTAATAAATATGTAAACTGATTATCCGGAGTTGCCTGGAATTGCTACAGCAGCCACATCAGCAGCCACATCCTCTGCTCCGGACTGAGCATGATGTAGGCGGTGATCCGGCACCTCAATGGGGAAGCGGGCGGATTGGAAGTCTCGGTGGCGGAAGGGAGAAACGGGGAAATAGAGTGGATAGGGTTTCGGTTGCCGTCGTCCATCTTAAATAGCCGGCCTCCTCCGTCGGGTGACACGTCGGAGCAGCGGAGGAGGCGCCTGTCAGAACATCGGTCTCTCTGTATCACTGTGTGGGCCCTATCTGTCAATTTATTTGCCCAAGCGCGTCCGGGCCTCCCCATATCTACCCCAGATATGGGCCAGATATGGGGAGTGCCGGTCAGTCCGGACATTGGGCCTGGCTATGGGGAGCCCTGTTGGGTGGCCAAAACTAGTCTGGGCACTTTCCGGGCAGCCCGCCCGAGTACTTGTGGCGGTTATGGGTAGTCCGGTTGTGGATGCTCTTAAAACACATGAACATGCTTGTTGCTGGACAAAATTTGGATGTCACTTACTTAATTATTTGCACATGAGCTCGGGAGCCGAAACACCATCCTTCTCAAATATCCCAACGTGAGAAAAAATGTTGCATTTTTCTTTTGGAGAGAAAGACTCTGTACGTACTTTTTGGATTTTGCGTGTTTTTCAGTTACAACCACCATCTGGTATTACTTGTAATGTTTTTACATGAATTTCAAGATTTCCAGCCAGGAGTATAGCCAGTTCATATGTGTTGGCCTTGGTCTCCAGGCAGGGATGTCTTTGTTTACTTCAGAACTAACCATGGTACGTATGAGCACAAACTTCAATATAACTGTTTTTGTCAATACTCTATTGTACCTTATTTGTTTTGCCATGTTATGTGTATTGACTTTTTAACTAAGTTGTGAGGATGTGAGGATTCCCAACTAATTCTGAATATTTAATATTTTGGCTGTTTCAGATTTTGGGCATAGCAGTTGGATACAACCTTGTGTTTGATGTGGATGATTTTATCACGGCTATTATTTTTGCATGTGTTGTAATTAATGTATTGCCATATCTTTTATCCCCCAGGGTAAGTTTAATACTAACCCTGCATCCACTAATTCTTAGAATGTTGACTTGTTCTAGTTCCTCTAAGATGCTGTGTGCTTATGATATATTATTTCTGCTCATTGTAGGACAAGAGGATGGCTGGAACGTTAAATGCATGCATAGCTGGCTTTACGCTTCTTTGTTTTGTGCTTGGTTTATTAATCAGTCAACCAGAGATTCCTCTCCATGTGAATGTGATGTTCCCTAAGTTGAGTGGAGAAAGTGCTTACTCACTGATGGCACTTATGGGTGCAAACATAATGTCACACAATTTTTATGTTCATTCGTCCATTGTTCAGGTATTTCACGGTGTTTCTTGCTCATACATTGTTAAACTTGTCCATGAATATTGATTTGCATCTGGGAGTGCACTAGTGTCAAAGTTTTTCATTAAGAAATGTCATGTTATTTCTGCAAATGCTGCTGCTTGTACTCATGATGAGCATATGGAGTTGTTCACAATGAATGATGGTAGCAAAACTAGCATTGTTTATTTTCTGCTTTTTATGACGTTGTTAATGCACCTGTTTCAAGATCGAAAAAACCATTAAAATTTTGGTTATGGTGGTTCAGAGATATTTTGAAACATATCAGGTGATGCATACTTCTTTTTTCGGAAGAAGGGATAGGAGCACTGACTTTGCACTGTTCACACCATGATGGGATGTGGATCCCACTTTACTATTTATTCCTGCTTATTTGAGTTATCCTTTCATGTTAACTTGGATGTCATATATGCAGGTTCAGAGGGCTCATGTTCATACCCTGGGTGCCCTGTTTCATGACCACCTTTTTTCAATATTATTTACTTTTACTGGGGTTTTTCTTGTGAACTATGTTCTGTTGAGCTCAGCAGCAGCGGAATCTAGTCACAATGTGATCCACACCTTTCACGACGCTGTCGAGCTAATGAACGAGGTTTGTGAGTTCTGTCTCCACAGTATCAATCCAACTCTTCGAATCACAAACATGAATTTTGGTGTTTTAATGGCGTGTTTAAAAAAATCCTTAGTTTATTTGGATACTTGTTTTCTGCAGATATTTACGAGTTCCATGGCACCACTTGTGTTGTTGGCGGTTCTTCTCTTTTCGAGCCACATCATCGCACTAACATCTGTTATCGCTAGCCATGTAGTTACAGAGCATTTCTTTGGCGCCAACCTGTCTCTGGTTGTGCATCATGTGCTACTTAAGCTTATTTCCATGATCCCTGCTATCTATTTTGCAAAGGTAGCAGGCTCTGAAGGGGTATATCAGTTAATCATTCTATGTCCAGTAATCCAGGCGTTTACCCTGCCTTCATCTGTTATTCCTGTTTTCCGCATCGCCTCATCAAGTTGGATAATGGGAAACTACAGGGTGTCTCTACGTGTTGAAATATTAGCCTTCCTTGCATTTTGTCTTACGTTGTTTATAAATATCATCTTCGCGGCGGAGATCCTGTTCGGCGATAGCGCCTGGACAAACAGCCTGAAAGGGAACACTGAAACCCCTGTGCTAATTCCACATACTGTACTAATCCTAATGTCTTGTGCATCTATTGCTTTTGCACTCTTCCTGGCTGTTACCCCACTGAAATCATCAAGTAGGGAAGCCGAAACTCAGGAGTTGTGTGTGCACTCTCAAAGAGAAGCACCTGAAGAAATTCAAAGGTATTATAGCTATTGATGTTTTTGCAGGGGATTCATTGAAAAGTCATCAGGAATCTGCTTTCAAGCATGCTGACAGTTCTGAAACCACTGCAGGTCCTGAGGCCCCTTGACGTCTGCCATCCTCGAGGAATCAAAATCACTTGTTACGGTTGACTTTAGAGTCAACAGTCAACACCAAATGAAGAGCGCAACTCAGAAAGGTGTTGAAGTAGAAGCAGATGTTTGCACCGACAAGGATAATGGGACTTGACATAAATGTCGAATACCACAAGTCCATCGGAGGTAAGCAAGCAGAAATTCACCGTCCAATGAAGCAAATTGGGGCAGAGCTCCTGGAAATCTGAAATATTACAAGAGATGGACAGGCGACCCGGTTCCAGAAGTCTATGCAGCCAAGTATGAACACTAATTTCCTCCTATTATCAACCATTTGCACAAACCTAGCAAAGTGCAGAGTTCAATAGGGTGAGGTGGATACTGAGCAGTGAAAAGGGATCCTGGCATAGGTTCCTCATCCACGTAGAGAAGGTCCTTTAATCTGAGGATAAAATGTGAGAATGTGCCAACTTAACTACTGTGAAGATCGGAAGCTACTGTTGAGCATATATCTGTTTTCTGTCATTCTCAATGTATATTCCCCTGTTAATGTGAGGTTCTCAATGGAATAATAAACAATAATAGTTCTCCGTTGACATTTTTCACAAAAAAATTCTATTGGTCAGTCAATGTTTCTTTATATTGAGGCTAAACTCAGAGGGGGGCGTTTGAAACCTAGTCGTACGTACCCTGTTTTAAAAAATAAGTAATTGCAAAGAAGGATGAAAAATCATGATTTTTTTTGGCTCGAACTTGATCAAGCTTGACAGTTGTTTCAATTCATGGTATTGTTGGTGAAAAAGATAAAATCAGCACTAGGAATTACTTTTTTAGGGGCTATATATTAGAGTTACTATTCAATCTTTTTGTCATGTAAAATCAGCACTATATGAGAGTTACTATTCAACCTATTTTGTCATGTAAAATTTTGTTTTTTTCACCAAGATTTCAGATGGGAATTTTTCTTTGGCAAAATTTGTATACGAGTACCCCGGTGGTCCATGTTTGTCCCATTTTTTTTAATTTTATTTACTTCTTCCCATATTGCTATTTTCTTCTCATATCAGGTTCATCGACCCCCAGGTTCCGAGGGGTATTTTTGTGGCCATACTCTCACTATTCTAATTCTCAAAATAGGCCTTGGCCCCGCTTTTAAATATAAAGCCATCCAAGCGATAAACACCAACACACTGAATTATTATTAAATAAACACGTTAAATATTTTTCAATAAATGTTTGAACATTTTTAAATCACGTTTCGTAACCATTTTATTTAAAATGCACAGTCAGTTTTCTTAAGCCGATTAAGCAAATTTCTAGATGTGTATTAGACATTTTTAGTAAAATGATTTCTAAATTATTTATTTCTAAAATTTCTAAAAATAATTAAAAAATAAAAAACAACTTAGAAAAAAGTGTGCGTACCTGCACTAGAGCAGGTGAGTTCTTTTTACTCAAAGAGCAGGTGAGGTGAATGTTCTCCCTCATGGGCTAGGTCTGGCCCGTCTAACTGTGTTCTTAATGCGACGACGTCCAGAACCATGACAGAGGAGAGTTGCGCTCGGCCCAGGGAAATGTAAAGGCTTCTCGAAAATTAGAGTGACTGCTACAATATGAAAAATTCAAATAAACCATTAAAAACTTGACTGGAAAAAGAGAATCAAAGTTGTTTTGATGCGTAGAATAAGGTCAATTCCATAACGAATCGAAGCAACAAAAGAAATACGACACAGCAATATAAATTTATCATATTTGAATAAATAGATCCATGAGGCCACAAACCTCTCTGGCTCAGTGGCATCACCATTGTAGAGAGAGAAAATATATTCCTAGAAACACCACTATAGAAACACCAACGAAGACCACAAATTATAATATATATGAGGTGCCCTCACATCTGAGCAGAGAAATGGAATCATGGAAGTCGGGGGCAAGAGCACCGAATAAATCTCCAGTCACGCCTTTGTCTCGCCCAAACCTTAGCTATCTTGACGGTTGTTTCTTTTGGACACTGCTCTATTTTTTTTCAGAAAAATCTGATACTTCATTCATACACCAAATTTTGTAGACACATTTACATTTATTCTTACTCGTGCACCGATCTCGGTTTGGATCGGCCAATCTGCGCTGAGCACGGCCAAAAGAATAAAATCAAAATGCCGAAATCAATTCAGAAAAATTGAGCACCCATATCAAGTTTAAGATTTGGACCCGGATGAACTAGTTAAACCATCCATTTATGCACCACTTAGTTCATAAATAGTTAGGATTTTTGGTCGGCCAAAAACGAAGCAAAACAAGTTCTAAAAAAATGTTTGCTTTTTCAACGCTGCTCAAGTTAACAGACGTTGTCGAGTAATAGCCTTTCCTCGGTGTGCGAATACCTAGTTGTTGAGATTAAAGCATCTATGAAGGATAGGGAGTTTGTTCGTTAGGTGTTTAGTGGAGATCAAAATAGGATAGCATATCAATCGGCTAGTAATAGTCGTACAGAAATAGCTACTGCTGTGTGATTGCATTAGGGGCCTCCTTGTGTATTGAGGACTTTTTGCCATTAGATTGTAATCCTAATCCTATTAGAGCATCTCCGATAAATGATGTATATTTGGAGATGTAAAAATACTAGATGTATAATTTATATTACCAAAAAGTACCTTTTACATCATCGAAAAACACCAAACTCCAACAGATGATATTTAATTTTTATTTTTATTTTGTAGAGGGAAATGAGATTTTCATTACTCAAGGAGGTTTCTCAACCAGAGCCAAGTTTACAACAAATTCCAACCCGAAAGTAAGCCATACTGCGGTTCGAAATGTACTACGGCCATATACGGCCAACTCATGACTAACATTACTCTGTCGAGTGTGCACTGAGCATCAACACTGCTTCCACACTATCGATCTCAACCATAATAGGCAGACTTGCCCCATGCAAGGCCAGGTCTAGCCCTCCTCTGCAAGCTGCTAGTTCCGCCTCCAAAGCACTATCACATGTATGGAGCTCCCTACATGCGTTATAAATGATATCGCCTCTATCATCACATAGGATCGTAAGAGATGATATATTATTGATGATGTAAAAGTATTGCTCCAACAGATGATGTAAAAATGGCTAACCGCCGTGCGGCAGTAGTGCCACAGCCGCACAATTTGAAATGTAGAACATCTCAAAATAAAACATAAAATTCATGTGTCCACAATATCAAATAATTACATAGATCATTAAATCGAGAACATCAAATGCAACACAAATACAACAAAGTTCTTGCGCAATATAACAAACAAAGAATGAAACTAGGAGGTTCGTTCACCATGCCATTTCCAGTACTTCTACGTCTAATCTTTCTGATAATCATTGTGAGTAGCGACGTCTCTAATTTCATGGTATACCTTCATGAAACGTTTGATTCAATCATCTTTTCTAATCAGGCTAACGCGTACCCCCATGAGATCATAGAAGGTATAATTCAAATATTGCCCACGCCCAGTCTCAATGACCATGTTGTGCATGATCACGCGAACAATCATGATGTACTAAAGGTTTTTCTGACCCCAAAATCTAGACGGTCCTCGCACGATAGCAAATTAGGATTGCAAAATCTCAAATGCGCTCTCAACATCTTGGCCTAGCTGCCTCTTGAGCATTGTGAACATAGAGTTCTTTCGTACCTTGGGGGCTTTGGATTGGCTTGACAAAAGTACTCCACTTCGGATAGATCCCATCCGCAAGGTCGTATGCATAGTTGTAGGTGCAGACATTTTCTTCGAAGGTCAATGGTGGAGCTTCTTCATTGGCTAACTCGGAAAAAAGAGGTGACCGGTCGAGCACATTGATGTTGTTGCAAGATCCACGTATCCCAAAATATGAATGCCAAATCCATTTCTCTTGATCGCCAACAACCTCAAGAATGATGGTGGCATCTTTCGAGCGTCCTTCAAACTGTCTGTAACATGCTTTAGGACAACTCTTCCACTTTCAATGCATGCAATAGATAGACCCAAGCGTACCTGAAAACCCACGAGCTTTGTTCATCTCCAAAAGTCTCTGAGTGTCCTGAGCATTGAGTGCTCTCAAGTACTCTTGACCATACACTTCTATCATAGTCTTTGCAAATTATTTGGCATAAAAGATAGAAGTGCTCTATGACATTGCCAAATTGTCATCAATGTATATTGCCGGAACACCATAGAACATCATGCGCAAAGCTGCAGTGACCTTCTGCTTAGTGCTATGTCCAAGCAAATCGGCACAATGCTGAAAGGCTGGATCCCCGGGTACCGAGCTCGAATTCGCCCTATAGTGAGTCGTATTACAATTCACTGGCCGTCGTTTTACAACGTCGTGACTGGGAAAACCCTGGCGTTACCAAAATAGCTGCGCATCCACCTCTCGTGCACCTCAGCCTGTTCTCTTCGGATGAACTCGCGGCTAAACACAAAACCGTAGTGCTTTGGCTTCTTCCTCTTGTGCATTTTTGCATGGCCACTAGCATAGCAATGTCCTCTTCTTTGGTCAAATCGAATTCCTCATCTGATGAGGAATCGTCCATGAAAGAAGATTGCCACGAGCTCATCCACAATACAGAAATCACCACCGAACTACATCTTCATGCCCGATAAAAAAAAACCTAGTTCACACGAATTTTTACTTCGCGAGAATTTTGTCGAACACGTTGTGTGCAAAGTGGAAGAAACCGGCCGACGGCTGGTCGGAGAGCCTTCATGGTAGTCATGTATCAAGATGGCAACGGGGATGAAACCCACCAGGTTTTGCCTGCCCAAACCCATCCCCACGAGAAAATCGCAAACCTGCCCTATCCCCATCAACGTGGGTGGGGTTAAATTTTTGCCCGTCCCCTATACCCATCGGGTTTTCTAAACCCATGAGGAACCCGTCCCCACAAGCAGTCAATGAAAACAACACATTTAAAAGAAATGCGGGAGGATATTACAGTAGCAGGTGATGACTGGGGGACCTAGGTTTAGGTTAAGGTGTTGTGATGTGCGAAAGAGAGAGGCCTGAAGAGCGTGCGACAATGCAGCGACCGACTGAGGGATTGGTTTGTACTCCAGGGACTCAATGCTGTGGGACTAGGCCGCTCGGGCGCTGTGGCTTTGAGCCAACTTGAGTCAAGATGGATCAGTGCATGCTAAACAACGTGTTTTCACGGGTATTGTCGGGTTTCGGTTTCGGGTAGTACTCAAACGGGTTTAAACCCGCGAAACATGTCGAGTTTTATAATGTACCCACGAGCAGCCCCGCGGGGATAGAAAGTCGCCCATCCCTGTCCCCTAACAGGGTAAAAACCCGCAGGGGCGCGAGTTTCGGGTCCCCATTGCCATCTTGAGTCACATATGCCGTCTGCGGTGGGCGACGGCTGCTTCAACGACTTCTGGATGGGTAGTGGCTGCCGGAGGACTCCGCTTGTGGGAACGACCGAAGAACCGCCTCCTCGATGGGGTTGTGGTGGCCGCGCAACTACCATTGTTAGCTCCGGTGGTGCGCAGGAAGCGCTACCACGTAAGGCGGCCATGAGCTCTAGAGCCATTCGGCCGCCGGAGTTCCGGCGAACGGGTTTTGTATATTTTACATCAGGCGGCGCGGGTCATGTATATTTGCATCTTCAAGTGTTGTATTTTACAACTTTTGCGGTAGGTTATGTATCTTATTTTTTTACAGCTACATCATTTGTTTGGAGCTTCGTTTTTAGGTCTTGGTGATATAAAAAGTGATTATTTGTAAATTTAAATCATCTATTGGCGATGCTTGATGCAATAAAACTATCTTTTTCTTAAAAACATATGTTATTGGACGCGTCTAGCTACATGTCAATGGTTGCAAAAGATATAAAATATCCTTATATTTTGTGATACAGAGGGAATAGTAGTACTGTAGTGAATTAAATACCCACCTACCCAAGTCTGGCCGAAAACTTAGTGAGGAAGGAAGGAGTTGACTAGTGCTTTCTCTCAGGAGTCAAAAGACGACGCCTGTCCTATTCATCGGACACTACAGGTGCAGCGGGAGACGTCGGAGGTGCCGATTCGTCCAGCGGTGTGGTCCAGGCGACGATCTGCCCCGGCTGCATGGTGCCTTGGAGCAGCGACGGCCCGCATCGGATCTGGTGAGCGAGGGCCACCACCCCCACGGCCCCAGTGCATTCTCGTTGCTAATTTTTGTCTTCTCCGTCGCGCGGCCTCGCGGGCAGCCATGTGGGTCTCCTTTGCGATTGGGATTTGGGGTTATTGCATATTAGTATTAGCACAGTGTCTATCGTCTCTGTAATGGAATGGGGGCTAGTAGCGCAGTATCGTGTCTGTGTTGGGTTTGGGGGGCATACATACACCGCTGCTAATTGGATACTGAAGAAGCTTGAATCTGTTATTATTCTTGTGGGGAACATTGCTCTGATTCTGCTGTTTTACCTCTTTTATATGTTTAGGCATATTAGTTCCCATTTTTCCATGTCAGATGCATACACCATGTACGTTCGTGGCTTCAAGTAGGAACTATGCGACTAGTGAGAATTAGGGATCACTGATCATCTACTTTGTATCTACTACATGCATGCAGTTGCATTCCCTGTGGCCATGTGTATGGCAGATCATGTCTGGAGAAGTTGTTGTGTCGTTCTGGCGAGGAGAGTGCCAAGGTACCATGAGTGATTCTGCGCATACTCAGTGAACAGATTCAGTTGAGGATACCTACATCGAATTGCTCAACTTATGCATCAATGTTGTTCTTTCTAATCAGTGCCCTCAGTGTGGCAAAGGATTTGTGGAGAAGCTTATTATCAACCTCTACGCACCAGAAAACATGTTGGAGGGTTGCTGCAGTCCGGAAGTCCAGTTTCTTTCATCCATTTTACATCTCCATAGAGATGTTCCGAGTTTATTTTTATAGCGACACACTTTACATATGAAATTCAAATCTAAATGGGTGATCGTGTATTAAGCTTCTTTTTAGGAAGATCCATTGTACATATCTATTGATGTTGCTGAGGCTAAGATAGATCAATTGTCGAATTTGATAGTTTATTCAATATCCGACTTAATTTGTAGTTTAATCCGTTTCAAAAATAAATAAATTGAAACAATGTGTATGAACTTTAAAAGATATTTGATATTTTTTTGTTAATTATCGAGGATTAAATATCATAACGCAATAAAATTTGTATCAGTTTGGACAAAGTTCAGAAGTTGGGCATTAAATTCCTTGATTTAGGCCTGAGTCCCGACCAATTTTTAATGGTATCATCACCTACTCGGTATGGAAGGACATTCCGATTAATACTCTGCCATTTTATGTACAACTTACTACTGGATACATAATTTTCTTAATATTTTATGTTGACTGGGTCTATCAATCAAGTGCTCATATTTAAATATTGCCTTACCTTTAGTGTGGTAAGGTGGAGCAATGTAAACTATCTTAATTCATATTTTGCATCACTATCTTGTGCGTCTCTAACAGTAGAAACTATCGGTTTTGCTAAGGGCATTTACAATGCAAGAGCGCTTATATGGACGCTTAGGCAATAAAAAATTTAATTAATCAAGTGGCGTGGGTGTAGGAGTCCATCTCCTCAACATACGGGTGCCTGGGTGAGCGCTAATGCAATCGTCTTCTTGTAAAAAAAGGACAACCCTCGTTAAACAAGCTCGGGGGAAAGAAAAAAGAACGAAGTGTCCGGCAGTAGTCCCGGCATCGATACTAGCAAGATCCCTCCGATCGAAGGGGATTGGGCCATAACGGCCAGGAATTAAAACCTAGTGCCTGGCCCAAGCGCCGGCATTGTAGATGCCCTAACATCACTCTGCTTAGTCTACTTTCTTATTAAAACCGGCAAGGAAACAAACAAGAGCCTTGCTTCGGTAGACCCCCTTCACAAACCGTATAAGGGCAGTATAGTTATTTGATCATAATGTATAGCCAGCTTCGTATACAAGCTGTACATATACATACCAGCGCACATCCCCTCCGTTTTGCGCAAATTCATTATTTTAACCTTCAAAAAATAGGCACATGAAACAGGATTTGAACTTTCAACCTCTTAGTTTAATTCCACAAGCTATAACCAACTAGGAACGCTAAGTTGTTGTGCCTAGTTACTCCTTTTATTATTCTTGTTGTTCATCTTCTCGGTCGTTTTTTGTTTTGTTTGGCCATTTTATTCTTCGGTATTATTATTATTTATTTCTTTGTAAAACACGTTCTCGCCCTCCTATTAACAAAATGAGTCGGCGCGCGTGACGTTAAACACATACAGTTAACACAAACAAAATATATTAAATGTAGAAGGTGAGCATGTTTCAGTCCGCATGCATAAGATGGATGGATGATTCATTCCGTGTTATGTGTACGCATGGCGTACAGGTTCTCGTCGCATGAGTCGCCATGTCCGTCTTCAGGAAAAAAAATTAAATGCAACATGCTGGCAAAATTTGGTGTCATTTTGTACATAACAACAAATACATCATGTTCAATCAAGACGGTTCAGGTCTGCCGGGTAGGGCAAGTTCTGAAGCACTTTTTTTACCTCCACCAAGCATACCTAATATTTTTCCACACATGGAAAACACACATGCCAAGCTTCGTTGGTTTTCGTCATTTCATGCATTTTCCAGGGTTTCCCAGTGAAAAAACCTTAAAATATAGGTCGGACATGACGCAACATGCGTTCGGTGTCCGAATTAGTTCAATTTTTTTATGGGGGGTTACCATAGGCATGCCCACCCGCTGGCAAAATTTTATGTCGTTTTATGCATGGCACCAATCACACCATGTACAACTTGGACCTTTTAGGTATCCCGTATGGCAAGTCTCGAAGCACTGTTTTTTCACCTCCACCAAACAGACCCAATCTTTTTTTCACACAGCCGAAACATAATGGCAATCATGCATTCCAAGTTTCGTTGGTTTCCGATAATTCATGCATTTTCTACGGTTTTCCCGGTGAAAAAACCCTAAAACACAGGCGAACGTGACGCAACATGCAGTCGGTGTCAGAATTCGTTCAAATTTTGCGTGGGGGACTGCCAAGGGCATGCCCACATGCTGGCAAAATTTGGTGTCATTTCGTGCATGACAACAAATATACCATGTTCAATCGGGACTGTTCGGGTCTGCTGGTATGGCAATTCTCGAAGCATATTTTTTTGCCTCCACCAAACGTGCCTAATTATTTTCCACGCAATGGCCAGCATTCATGCCAAGTTTCATTAATTTATAGCATTCTATGCATTTTCTATGGTTTTCTTGGTGAAAAATCCCTAAAACATAGGGCGGTCATGATGCAACGTGCGTTCGGTGTTCGAATTCGTTCATTTTTTGCGTGGCGGGCTGCCATGGGCATGCCCCCAAATGCTGGCAAAATTTGGTGCCATTTCGTGTATGAAAACAAATACACCATGTTCAACCGGGACCATTGGGGTCTGCCGGTAGGACAAGTCTCGAAGCACGTTTTTTCTCATCTTCACCATACGTACCCAAATTGTTTCCACACAATGACCAACATGCATGCTAAGTTTCATTCATTTTCGATATTCTATGCATTTTTTATGGTTTTCTCGGTGAAAAACCCATAAAACAGAGGCCGGGCGTGTTGCAACGTGCTCGGTGTCGAAATTTGTTCATTTTTGTGTGCGAGTGGAGCTGGTCCGGTGTTGCGCCAGGCCCAAATGTCGCGTATCCGTCGGTGGTGATGTGCCAATCCTTCGGCAGCCACGCCGACGATGAAGCGAGCAACCTGAAGTGGCTCAACTCTGCGTACGACCACGAGAGAGTCGACGGCCAAGATCACTGCCGCTGCTATCGGATCCGAAGCTCACCATGGAGAAGATAAGGATGACGAGGGACTGAGGAGGAGGAGGAGGAGGAGGAGGAGAGGGCGACGTTCGACGGTTGGCCAGGCCCGGCTTTTTGTAGACGGGGTTTGTGGCGGGAGGAGATTGGAAGGCGTCACATCAGTGTGAATGTGGGGCCAGGCGACATGACGCGACGACTTAATGACGGGGCGGGCGAGGCGGCATATGCGGCAGCAGAAGTGGCGCAACAGGGGAGGCATCCGCGGGCCAAGGATGCAGCCGTGATTGTCGTCTGGTTGCCTTGAACCGTCACACGTGCTCGCAATACAAATATCACGGCGCGGTGCAGACATAAATAAAAAATAAATCATAGCTGCCCCACGATAAAAAAAAAGAAAGAAACATGTAGAATTTGTTGTTACGTGCATGTCGGCAGTAGTGGCTAGCTCACATTTGCTAATGCGCGCCCCTGAGCAAGTGGTAGCTGGTTCGACTCTGCAGGCGCCTCTTTTTTTTTTGACTTTCTCGAATACAAATCTGGGTCGGCACTCACGTAAAAGAACAAATCGCATCACCCACGGCGGATGAAAAAAAAACGCCTCACACCATGGACCTAAAAACACATATACGTAGTGCGTGTGTGGGCGGGTCATTTTTACAAATACGACCATCATGCCCTTACTAATGAAGGGGTATCGGTTAATCTAAGCCGTCCATGTGTTTAAGGGGGTCTACCGAAGCAGAAGTGAACAAACAAATGTAGATCAACATGAGGCACCAATTTTTTCCGTCAATATCCTTTGCGAAAAAACAAGGATGCATGATAGCAGTCTTAAGCATGGAAATTAAAAATAGTTTGCACTCACCCCGTACGGCTTACAGCAGGAATATATAGGTAACGTGTATCTTTTTTTTTTTTTTTGCCGCGGATAGGTAACATGTATCTAACTTGATTCGAAGAAGAAAACTAATCTGTGATGAAGAAGAATCGGGGCTGCATTGCGTTTCTCACACAGTCCTTGCTCTCTCACTTTGAGTTCGGATTATATATGAAAACTTTCGACCTAAACATCGTTTAGTTTCTCTTTGGTACAAAATCATGTTGGTGGAGTAGTGGTGGATTTCATTTAAAATAAAAAATTAATCAATACAACTATATATACAGTCCCCTCTAAGTAAGGGTGGATTTCACTTGTTGCATGTGGGCATAGTTATACAAATAAATTTGTTAGAGCTGATGCAAGTATTCGCAGCTAAGCCTAGTGGGAAACTATAATATCTTTCTTTGCCCCATATATGAATTCTCCGAATACATTATCAATATAAGGCATTTGGATCTATTCACTATTAATTTGATATTGCATTTGAAAAAGTAAATTACTTCTTATGTTTGATTTGGTAACCAGATCCTGAAGAACAGTGCTCTAAACATATAATCAACTGTAACATTTTCCACATGAATCAAGATTTTTGATGACAGCTACTATCATTGTTAGGAGGCTCCTTTAGTTTCAATATTGATTATATCTCACAAATTCATCTTTTGCTCAATTGACTTGCCACTGCAGGAAATTCAAGCATTCTACCAGCCTATATTTGCTGCAGTATTTAGGGAACATTCAGAGTATAATGTTGCTGAGGAACCATCAAGTGATTCTACATGTGATGACATGAAGCAACTGTTTACAGAACGGGTGGCTCAGATAGAGGGAACAGTGAATGAGAAAGTGACAACGGCTAAGGCTAACTTGATGTTAATGAAGGAGCGATTGAAGAAGATGGCCGAACAAAAAAATATGGCGCCGAAGGATGTGATAGAGTTCCTGGAGCAGAATTTCCCTCACCTGATGATTCGTGTATCGTGCTTGTTCCCGTCGGCGCCAACACCGAGTTTGGACGATGTGGAGCTTGCAGATATCGAAATAGTGGTCAGAGAGAGACCATATAACCATGCTGTGGAAGTCGATGAACAGAGTGGCAGAGGCAACGACGTGAACCATACCACATTGGTTTCGGGTGAGGTGACCGATGACTCATACAGACGAGAGGTTGAGGAAGTGGACAACAAACACTTTGGTGATAGTGGCTACTCTGGAAACTATAATTTCAATGCCTCCAACAAAGAAGCAAATGGGATGTTGCCGAGTACGAATATGGAGGCTGCAGCTGAAGGTGGTGAACGCGTCGAGACCAACCCAGCAGCATGGCCAACCTGCTCTATCTGTATGGAACCTTGGACCTCCACTGGAGAGCATCACTTCTGGTGAGGAAGATGTTTTCAACTATCGGTTTATTTTTCTTTGGGTATGTACTACTGAACAGACCCTAGTCTTCCATGAGACCATGATCTTGTGCTCAAATCCATGTGCAAATAACTTCAGTGATATCCTACTTTTATTATATCTTCCCAACTTGGGATGGAAATCAGAACATCACACTATACGCAGTAGCCATCACTTGTGGATCATCACAGTAACTACTCCTACTAGTGGATGTACTTCGATTTTTTTATAATGCGCCAGCTTTTACATTCCATTATTTTTTAGATACGTTTTTTCATCGAAAAGAACACCACTTGTGTTTTGAGTAATAGTTAAGATTTAATTTTATGATAGGTTATCTGTAGCCATTGTATTAGTAAGAATGTTTCTTTCTCACCATCAACTAGACAACTACTATGACGTAAAAAAACTAGACAACTACTATAGGGCATAGTTGCAATTTGGCTTAATCTCTTTCCTCTATTTGAATTGTTGCAGACCATGAATTCATTATACACGTGACATAAATGAGTTAGGTGATCTCAGTGTATGTTGTTTCGCAAGGTTTGGGTTGAGGTTCCGAGGAGGTGGCAGCAGGCGATCACTTAGTGTAGGACGGCAAGCTGCCGCTGGTAGAGCTTAGTTGGACCTTTCAAGGTGCTTGTTGTATTTGGTGTCTTGATGATAAGATCAGCCAGTTTTTCTTCTATTTTTCCTGGTTCTAGATTTTATACATGTACGCATAAATGCGGCTGCTCTAGATCATATCTATCTCCCATATGCAGTTGCATTCCTTGCGGACATGTCTATGGCTGGTCGTGCCTCATAAGGTGGGTCAAGTACCAGCTTTGTGGGAATGAGAGTGTAAAGGTAACATGCATTATTCAAAACAAAAGTGCCTTATATTAACTGATGTTCACGAATCATAATGATTTGTGCACATAAAATTTCTAATCTTATGCACGAATATTTGCCTTCCTAATTAGTGCCCTCAATGCGGGGAAGGATTTAAAGAGATGCCAATCGACCTCCATGCACCATATTGTCAGGTTCTGATTCTTTTTTCTGTTGTACTCTCATAGGGTGTTGCATTGTGGACCATTGCTTCATTTGGCATCTCTTATAGTAGAAACAATAGTTGTCTCTATCATATGACCTGTTAGTTATAACATGTATTCAGCATTATAAATGTGCTCAACCTGTATGTTCGATCCACGATAGCTTTTAGTTTGTAAAGTGATCAGATTGTTTTTTCAATACCGGATATCTTAACAACAAAAGTTATATTTGTAAACATAATTTTTACACTAGACATTAATAATAATGAGAAAATTATGTCAATGATACTAATCTCCTGTGAGATTTTCACTATGCCTTCGCATTTCAGCTATTTATGAAAATGTCGTTGCTTTTTGCCAGTGCTATTGCATTTAGGCCATTACTTTAGAGGATTACTCACATCCAGTCACGAGGAAGATGACCCAGCTAGCATTATGTTCCCAACATACTATTATCCAAATTGGGGCATTCTTCCCCGCCATCAGCGTAGTCGATCTCCACCATTATCTAGTTGCCCGCTCAATTTCTCTTTCACAAATCTTTGTGACAGCGCCATGATGTAGACCCTTTTTTGCAAAAAAAATTCTTTTTGTGATGGACCCGATCACCTATGTGCCCCCGAGCAAGACTTCGCCCTGACCCCTCACCCTCTCTCTCTCTGTGGGTAAAGTTGTTTTTGTCAATACACATTGCACTAACGGAGAAATGGAAGATAAGAAAAACATTCCGTTCTCCCCATCATCGGCCGCATATAGCGACATGAGGGGCCCTAGCCGCCGCCACCTAAGGAGTTGTCGGCGAAGCCATGGCGGCGTCTGTTGGAACCGCAACCCTCTAGCTACCTCTCCTCTCACTCAAACGGAGGTGGAAGAAGAAGAACAATACAACAACAACAACAACAACAACAACAACAACAACAACAACAATAAAGCCTTTAGTCCCAAACAAGTTGGGGTAGGCTACAGGTGAAACCCATAAGATCTCGCAACCAACTCATGGCTCTGGCACATGGATAGCAAGCTTCCACGCACCCCTGTCCATAGCTAGCTCTTTGGTGATACTCCAATCCTTCATGTCTCTCTTAACGGACTCCTCCCATGTCAAATTCGGTCTACCCCGCCCTCTCTTGACATTCTTCGCACGCTTTAGCCGTTCGCTATGCACTAGAGCTTCTGGAGGCCTGCGCTGAATATGCCCAAACCATCTCAGACGATGTTGGACAAGCTTCTCCTCAATTGGTGCTACCCCAACTCTATCTCGTATATCATCATTCCGGACTCGATCCTTCCTCGTGTGGCCACACATCCATCTCAACATACGCATCTCCGCCATACCTAACTGTTGGACATGTCGCCTTTTAGTCGGCCAACACTCTGCGCCATACAACATTGCGGGTCGAACCACCGTCCTGTAGAACTTGCCTTTTAGCTTTTGTGGCACTCTCTTGTCACAGAGAATGCCAGAAGCTTGGCGCCACTTCATCCATCCGGCTTTGATTCGATGGTTCACATCTTCATCAATACCTCTATCCTCCTGCAACATTGACCCCAAATACTGAAAGGTGTCCTTCCGAGGTACCACCTGGCCATCAAGGCTAACTTCCTCCTCCTCACACCTAGTAGTACTGAAACCGCACATCATGTACTCGGTTTTAGTTCTACTAAGCCTAAACCCTTTCGATTCCAAGGTTTCTCTCCATAACTCTAATTTCCTATTTACCCCCATCCGACTATCGTCAACTAGCACCACATCATCCGCAAAGAGCATACACCATGGGATATCTCCTTGTATATCCCATCACGAATGCAAAAAGATAAGGGCTCAAAGCTGACCCCTGATGCAGTCCTATCTTAATCGGGAAGTCATCGATGTCGACATCACTTGTTCGAACACTTGTCACAACATTATCGTACATGTCCTTGATGAGGGTAATGTACTTTGCTGGGACTTTGTGTTTCTCCATGGCCCACCACATGACATTCCGCGGTATCTTATCATAGGCCTTCTCCAAGTCAATGAACACCATATTCAAGTCCTTCTTTTGCTCCCTATATCTCTCCATAAGTTGTCGTACTAAGAAAATGGCTTCCATGGTTGACCTCCCAGGCATGAAACCAAACTGATTTTTGGTCACGCTTGTCATTCTTCTTAAGCGGTGCTCAATGACTCTCTCCCATAGCTTCATTGTATGGCTCATCAGCTTAATTCCATGGTAATTAGTACAACTCTGAACATCCCCCTTGTTCTTGAAGATTGGTACTAATATACTCCTCCTCCATTCTTCTGGCATCTTGTTTGCCCGAAAAATGAGGTTGAAAAGCTTGGTTAGCCATACTATCGCTATGTCCCCGAGACCTTTCCACACCTCAATGGGGATACAATCAGGGCCCATCGCCTTGCCTCCTTTCATCCTTTTTAAAGCCTCCTTCACCTCAGAATCCTGGATTCGCCGCACAAAACGCATGCTGGTCTCATCAAAGGAGTCGTCCAGTTCAATGGTAGAACTCTCATTCTCCCCATTGAACAGCTTGTCGAAGTACTCCCGCCATCTATGCTTAATCTCCTCGTCCTTCACCAAGAGTTGGCCTGCTCCGTCCTTGATGCATTTGACTTGGCCAATATCCCTCGTCTTCCTCTCTCGGATCTTGGCCATCTTATAGATGTCCCTTTCACCTTCCTTCGTGCCTAACCATTGGGCCTCATATGCCCGACCCCTTGCTTCACCAACAGCTCACTTTGCGGCCTTCTTCGCCATCTTGTACTTCTCTATGTTGTCTGCACTCCTATCCAGGTATAGGCCTCTGAAGCAATCTTTCTTCTCTCCATAAGGACGCCGACCACTACCAGATGACCCGGCCAGTACCAACCACCTACAACTAACTCCTTGGATCCCTCCATAAGGACGCCAACTAACTGATCCATGCAACTCGCACATGCATGGCCCAGCCGATGCTCTCGGTCAGCACACCAACGTTGCACCAACTGACCAAAGGCACGACGCAAGTCCCGACAGCCCACTCACGCGGTCGAACGACCAGCCTCCACCCTGCATGTCAAGATCATTCCGAACATTCTCCCCCTAATCTTGACTTCGCCATCGTCGGAGTTGTTGCAGCTCCTGTCGTTGTCGTCGTCACTATAGGATCGAAAGTATGTCTAGAGGGGGGTGATTAGACTACTTGACCAAATAAAAACTTAACCTTTTCCCAATTTTAGTTCTTGGCAGATTTTAGCTAATTTAGGACAAGTCAAGCAATCATCACATAATTCAAGCAAGCATGCAAAGAGTATATAGGCAGCGGAAAGTAAAGCATGCAACTTGCAAGAATGTAAAGGGAAGGGTTTGGAGAATTCAAACGCAATTGGAGACACGGATATTTTTCCCGTGGTTCGGATAGGTGGTGCTATCCTACATCCACGTTGATGGAGACTTCAACCCACGAAGGGTAACGGTTGCGCGAGTCCACACAGGGCTCCACCCAAGGGTAATGGTTGCGCGAGTGCACACAGGGCTCCACCCACGAAGGGTCCACGAAGAAGCAACCACCCACAAAGGGTCCACGAAGAAGCAACCTTGTCTATCCCACCATGGCCATCGCCCACACAGGACTTGCCTCACTAGCGGTAGATCTTCACGAAGTAGGCAATCTCCTTGCCCTTACAAACTCCTTGGTTCAACTCCACAATCTTGTCGGAGGCTCCCAAGTGACACCTAGCCAATCTACGAGACACCACTCTCCAAGAAGTAACAAATGGTGTGTAGGTAATGTACTCCTTGCTCTTGTGCTTCAAATGATAGTCTCCCCAACACTCAACTCTCTCTCATAGGATTTGGATCTGGTGGAAAGAAGATTTGAGTGGACAGCAACTTGGGGAAGGCTAGAGATCAAGATTCATATGGTAGGAATGGAATATCTTGGTCTCAAAACATGAGTAGGTGGTTCTCTCTCAGAACATATGAGTTGGAATTGTGTATGTGTTCTGATGGCTCTCTCCATGAATGAAGAGGAGGTGGAGGGGTATATATAGCCTCCACACAAAATCCAACCGTTACACACAGTTTTCTAATCTCGGTGGGACCGAATCAACAAACTCAGTTGGACCGAAAAGGTAAACCTAGTGACCGTTAGAGATTTTCGGTGGGACTGACATGCAACTCGGTAGGACCGATATGGTTAGGGTTTGGGCATAACATAATCTCGGTGAGACCGATTACACAAACTCGGTGAGACCGAGTTTGGTAATAAGCTAACCAGAGAGTTGGTCAGGCAAACTCGGTGGGACCGATTTGCTCTTTCGGTGAGACCGAAAAGTTACAAAAGGGAAACGGAGAGTTTACATTGCAATCTCGGTGGGACCGATTCGCTCTTTTGGTGAGACCGAAAAGTTACGAAAGGGAAACAGAGAGTTTGCAATCCCATCTCGGTGAGACCGAGATCCCTATCGGTAGAACCGAATTGCTAGGGTTTGGCAGTGGCTTATGACAAGTGAAACTCGATGGCGCCGGATAGAAAGAATCGGTAGGACCGATTTTGGCTTAGGGTTTAGGTCATATGTGGATATGGGAAAGTAGTTGAGGGTTTTGGAGCATATCACTAAGCACATGAAGCAAGAGGCTCATTAAGCAACACCTCATCCCTCCTTGATAGTATTGGCTTTTCCTAAAGACTCAATGTGATCTTGGATCACTAAAATATAAAAATGAAGAGTCTTGAGCTTTTGAGCTTGAGCCAATCCTTTGTCCTTAGCATTTTGAGGGTTCCACTTTCACATCCATGCCATGCCAATCATTGAGCTTTCCTGAAATAATCATCTTGGAATAGCATTAGCTCAATGAGCTATATGTTGTTATGAATTACCAAAACCACCTAGGGATAGTTGCACTTTCAATCTCCCCCTTTTTGGTAATTGATGACAACATATAGATCAAAGCTTCGACAAATGATAATAAGCATGAAATATATCATCGCTTTGAGAAGTATGTGATAAGTAAGAGCTCCCCCTAAATTTGTGCATATTTAAAATTTGCTTTGGACTGCAAATGCACAAAGAGTTAGAGTCATGGGTTACTCTTCCATGTCACATACATCTTGGTGGAGCGCTTAAAATGATAAGAATGAAATACATGCACTCATCACCAAGAATAGTGAATGATCACACAAGATAGATAGGATAATAGCATTAAGCAAGCATTAAGTGTAGCTTATGATCAAACACATGATCATCAATGTCTCACAAATAATGACGTAGTATCTCAAGCACTCAAAAGCAAACAAGTTTGAAAAACCACCAAATAAAGCAAGAGAGAAAAGCAACACTCTCTCTCTCTCTCTCGAAGCCTATGATCTATACATCTTCTCCCCCTTTGGCAACAAGTTACCAAAAAGTTCCTAGAAAATGCATACTGCTAGATCGACGCTCAGGCTTGATCTTCTGGTGGTGGTGGAGTCCGGATCACTCCAAGGACGAAGGCTTCGGTAGATGTTGAAGTAGACGCTGGAGTTGGAGCTGAAGTAGATGCTGGAGCTGGTGGAACTAAGGCTGTGGCTGGTGCTGAGGTGGTGGCTCTTGTATCAGCAACTGGCACGGCAGACGACCTCGGACCTCTTGGCACTCTGGCAAAGGCATGAGTGGTAGTCCTGCCTCTCCTCTCCTGCATGTCCTCCTGGAGCTGCTCCACTGCAGACTGAACTTCCGTTACCTTGACATCCAAGTCATAGAACTTCTGTTCCATGATTCTCTCTAGGCTCTACTGATTCTGAGTGAGGGTGGCTAGACTTTGCTCAATCCTCAGCGTGGATGCAATCAAGTAACCAAGCTGCTCTTGTTTGGTCTTCAAGAAGTATTCAGATGCCTCCTCTCGAGTTGGCATCTTGGCAGCTTTCTCCTTCCTTGCCTTCTCCTTCTTCGCGTATGCTTGGGCAGATGATGGCTCGTTCTCAGTCATGACAACTTGATTGTCCTCGAAATCTGGACGGATGGGCAGGTGTTCCTTGTCCAATAGATATATGCCCGTGCCCATCTTGGAGTTGATGAGCTCCTGAATTTGAGGGGCATATCCGCAACTCCTCTTCTGATCTGCTGCAGTCCTCTTGATTGTTTCCACTATGAGGCTCATCACCTTGAACTTCTGAGGCACATCAAACACATGTAGCAAGTTGATAGCATGGCCTCTGATCATCTTGTGATCACCTGACTTGGGCAATAAGGTGTGCCTCAAGATCCAATTGATAGTCGGGAGCCCTGACAGAAGGTAATGTACTGAGCCAAACTTGAAGGTATCAAGTGCTTCATTTGGGATCTCCTTGTACATATTTGACATTGAGTTGTGGTCCATCTTCTTCTTAGCATAGATATCCAAGTCATCATCTTGCTCCTCTGGGGCATTAATGATCTGTGCCCACTCAGCAACTGTGGATTGGTACCTTGTACCCTCAGACATCCATGTGATCCTCCCATCTGGATAAAAGTGAGCTGTGGAGTAGAATTGCATGATCAGTTCCTCGTTCCACTTTGTGAGCTTCTGCCCAACAAAGTCAGCTACTCCACAAGCTATGAAGCTGTCTTGCACTCCAGGATAGTGCTCCTTATTGTCCTTAATGTATTGCCAATCAACCCATCGCATATCACAGACAATAGGCTTCTTATCTAGCACCACTGTCTCATAAAAATCCTGCTGCTCCTTGGTGTGAAACCTGTAGTCAACTGCTGTCCTTCTCCTTGACGCATACGAGTCTGCTTCTCTCCACTTCCTCAGCCCTGAATCTCTCCTGAGCTTCATATCCTCAGCCACAGGATGAGCATCGTTGTGGTCTGGGATCTTGGGCTTTAGCTTTCTCAGGACATTCTCTTCCTCTTCTTCTGCAACAGTCTCAGGCACTGGGGCCTTGTTCTTCTCAGCTGCAGGAATGCTTCTTGTATTCCTCTTTGGCTTTGGCTTTGGAGCTGGCTTGGCCTTGGAAGCAGCTCCCCCTGATTTTATGGCATCTCCCATTAGCTTGGGTGCCTTGGGCGCTGGTGCAGCTACCTCTTCTTCTTCTTCTTCTTCTTCTTCTTCTTCTTCCTCTTCCATGATGGAAGCTTTGCCAAGCACTCTAGCCACAGTCTTCTTCACCCTTTCCTTTCTTTTCTTGCCCTCAGCTGCAACTGGCTCTATGGGCTTCTCAGTTGATATTCTGGCCTTTGACATTGGCTGCCTGCCTGCTGGCCTTTTGATTTTCAGTCCTGGCTTAGTGCCTTGAGCTGGCTCAACTCTCTTGGAAGTGGCCTCTTCCTCTGCTACATAGTCTTCATCTTCGGAATCTGAAGTCCTCTTCTTCCTCTGTCTCGTGGCAGCCTTTGGCAAGTTGCTAGGGGTGCTCCTGCTGCCTTCATCAGAAGAACTTGAGGGACTAGTGCCCTCACTCATGTGCACCTGCTGCTCTGACATGTTTTGGCTATCACTTTGATCAGACATGCTGCAAACTGACTGCTGACCCTGTGAACAGATTATAGATGAGATAGAAAAGATGAGCATCACAAAATGCAGAGATTTTTGCAAAAGAATGATCCAAAAACTTAGTTTTAGTTTCCCACTGAAATCATCTCGGATCTACCGATTTTCAAACTCGGTGATAACGAAGCAGTTTTGGAACCTAAACTAGTGAACTCAGTAGGACCGAGTCATAGTTCTGTGGCACCGAGACTGCTAGGGTTTCACAGAGTTCCAAAATCGGTCACACCGGTAAGTAATTCTTGGTTAGACCGAGTCTCACTTGTGCAATGGCATAAGCCAAATCGGTGGGACCGAGTTTTTCAACTCGGTGGGTCCGAGATGGTTTCGGCGAAAACCTAACCCTAAAATTTTCGAATCAAAGCTAATCTACGGGCGTTTTGACTGGATAGGAGTGTTTCAATCGTGGCAAGAATCATGAAGAACACAATGTGCTAGGAATTGGACGGGGAATAGCACTGTGATCAAGTCCATACCCTAGTTCGGCGGAGACTTGCTACGGCGGCAACGGCGGGGCAGAATTCCCGTTGACGGCGACGGAGACCAGCGACTGGAGGCTGCTGGCGGCGAGAAGACGATCCAGAGACCACGAGGGCAGAGCAGGCTATCGCGCGTGCGAAGGGGTTCGGAGAAATTTCCAAAATTTTGCCCGTGACTATATATAGCCCGACCCTGTCGGTGTGACCGAGTGGAACAACTCGATGGCACCGAGATTCATAACTGCACGCAGTTACTGAAATTTGGTGTGACCGAAAGGTTCAAATCGGTTGCACCGAGATCGAAAACCTAGATCAACTTAATGATCTCGGTAGGACCGAAAGTGGAGTATCGGTCAGACCGAGAATCATAAAGAGGTTTTGGAAGTTTAAGTCTATGACGAATCGGGGACTCCGAGCGCTCCTCACACAGAGTGGTTCGAATCTGACCTGATCAAATTTTGTGATGCAACATGAATAGAGTTTGAGACAAGAAAAGCATAGATAGCTAGAGGAGGTTCTTAGGCATTCTTGTCCATCCACTTGGCAAAAGAAGATAAAACCAAACAATCAAAACAACAAGTGGATGTCCTCAAATGAGTAAAATATGCAACCAGCATGCTCACACAATAAGATGGCAAATGAAATATGTGGCAAGGCATGCACAACCAATTCTAGCATCTATCAAGCAATTTGCGATGACCAGGTCATCTATATATGAGTATATTGACTTAGGAGTCAAGTGAGAACACTTGATCATAGGTCATACTCATCGTTTAAGCTCAAGTGGGGTTACCACTTTTACATAAAGCATTGTTTTGTTCACATCTTTAGAGTTTCTTTAGCTCAAGTCTTAGAGTAAAGCTCCCCCTAGATGTGATATCCCCCCTAAGAGGGATGAACTAGCCTTGGGTTTTGTTGATGATGAATTCATGTAGATATTGAAGATGTGGATGCTCAATGTTGATGTAGATCTCTTGGAGCTATCCATTTGAGTGAATTGCACTTTCAATACCTACATGGGTTAGTCCCACAAGGAACAAGCAAGGATATCCATAGACATAGAGTGATGCACACAAAAGATGATGTCCATGAAAACTTTTAGGTTACCTTGTCCCTTGTCTTACCAACAAGAGGGTTTGTGACTCCTTGAACTAGTGCAAGATGTGGAAGTTGATTGCACTTGTTCTTGCCAAAATGATAAGAGTGAAGTATGTTGGCAGAGTCACCCTCAAGAACTCTCTAGTTCTTCTTCTTTTGGATCCACACCATCTTGATGGGAATCCTTGGAGTTGTAGTCGTACTTGATGAAGTGGAACTTGAAGTAGTCTTGGGAATCCACTTGACTAAGGTCTTTGGAGCTTCTTCAAATGCATCAATTTCCTCTTGAAGCTTGTCCTTGCCTTTTTGCTTGTAGTCTTGTGGTGGAAGATCATCTTGAGCTTGTGTCCCCTTGAAAGAAGTATCATACTTCTCTTGTTGAGGAACAAACTTTGTCTTGGGGTATTGATCTTCTTCCCACTCAACTCCATTGGCATTGAACTTTCGTTCAAAACCAACACCTTGATTCTTCCGGTGCATTCCTTGCTTGCGCACAATTTCCTCGAATTGCTTACTCCCGGCAAGGCTTTTGTACACTCCTTTCTCTATAATTCCCTTCAATAAGCTATTTTCTTGCTCAAGTGTAACTTGGCTAAGAGAATCATTAGTGGAATCAAGAGATCTACTAGAAGTAACAATATTGGATTTAGCATGATCATTGTTACTACTAGAGGAAGAATCTTTCTTGTTCTTGTTACTAGACTTGACTTGAGGCATGTAAGTGGATAAGAGTAAACGCTTGGCAATGTAAGAAGAACTTTTCTTGCGGAGATCATCATTGATTGCTTTTAAGAACTCATGCTCTTGCTCAAGATTGAGCTTTTCAAAGCGTAATTTCTCATGAGCTCTTAAAAGTTCTCGATGATCTTCGAAGATGGTTTCATGAGCTAACTTAAGAGTGTTTAGTTCTTTAGTTAGGGCCTCAATCTTCTCCTTATCATTGTCATTCGTTTTATCTTGATTAGCATGTTTAATTGACATTTCATCATAGTATTCATCACTAGAGTTGTCAACAAGCAAATCATCACCTAACAAGTCATCCTCATCACTATTGAAATCAACATACTCGGGGTGTGTTACCTTAGGACCTTTGGCCATGAAGCATCTTCCAATTCCTTCATTTGGTGAGTCAAATATGTTGTAGGAGTTGGTTGACACAAGTGCTAGACCGGCAACACCTTCATCTTGAGTATCTTCGGAGTCGGAGTGATAACTTCTGTCGGAGTGGCTGTCGGAGTCGGAGCCGGATACCCATTCACCAACATGAGCTTGATGTCTTCGTCTTGTGTAGCTCCTTGATGATTTTTCCTTCCTTTCCGAATCCTTGCTTCTCCGTGAGTATCTTCGTTCATAACGATCATCTCTACTCCTTCTCTCTCTTGGTGGTGATCCTTTGCTTCTTCTTTTTGGAGAATCTTCTCTTCTCTTGTAGGGAGCCATACACTCATTGGAATAGTGTCCAGGTCTTCCACAATTGTAGCAGTTTCGCTCTCGACTAGAAGATCTTTTGTCATTGTAGGACCTTGACTTGAAGCTTCTATCTTTGCTTCTACTCTTGTAGAACTTGTTGAAGTTCTTCACCATTAAGCTCAATTCTTCATTGAAGTCTTGTTTCTCACTTGATGATGTAGGGGCTTCACATGAGGCTTTATAGGCACCACTTGATTTGTTGTGAAGTTCCTCTTTATCCTTAAGTGACATCTCATGAGCAACAATTCTTCCAATCATCTCCGTTGGCTTGAGATCTTTGTAATTGGGCATCATTTGGATCAATGTGCACACGGTATCATATTTTCCATCCAAGGCTCTTAGAATCTTCTTGATGATGAATTTATCGGTCATCTCTTCACTTCCTAAGCCGGCAATCTCATTTGTGATGAGAGAAAGCCTAGAGTACATTTCAGCGACACCTTCACCATCCTTCATCTTGAACTTGTCAAGTTGGCTTTGAAGCACATCCAACTTGGATTCCTTGACGGAGTCGCTACCTTCGTGCATATCAATCAAAGTGTCCCAAATTTCCTTCGCATTCTCAAGACGGCTGATTTTGTTGAATTCTTCGGGGCACAATCCGTTGAAGAGAATATCACAAGCCTGAGCATTGTATTGCAACATCTTCAACTCATCCGCGGTAGCTTCACGGTTTGGTTCTCTCCCATCAAAGAAGTCACCTTGCAAGCCAACACACACAATAGCCCAAACGGCGGGGTTATGTCCAAGAATATGCATTTTCATTTTATGCTTCCAACTAGCAAAATTAGTACCATCAAAGTAAGGACCTCTACGGTGATAATTTCCCTCGCTAGATGCCATACTCTCCTAGGTTGTGAAACCAAGGCTATGACCACCAAAAGCTATGGAGATCAAAGAAAATGGAGACCAAAGCTCTGATACCACTTGTAGGATCGAAAGTATGTCTAGAGGGGGGTGATTAGACTACTTGACCAAATAAAAACTTAACCTTTTCCCAATTTTAGTTCTTGGCAGATTTTAGCTAATTTAGGACAAGTCAAGCAATCATCACATAATTCAAGCAAGCATGCAAAGAGTATATAGGCAGCGGAAAGTAAAGCATGCAACTTGCAAGAATGTAAAGGGAAGGGTTTGGAGAATTCAAACGCAATTGGAGACACGGATATTTTTCCCGTGGTTCGGATAGGTGGTGCTATCCTACATCCACGTTGATGGAGACTTCAACCCACGAAGGGTAACGGTTGCGCGAGTCCACACAGGGCTCCACCCAAGGGTAATGGTTGCGCGAGTGCACACAGGGCTCCACCCACGAAGGGTCCACGAAGAAGCAACCACCCACAAAGGGTCCACGAAGAAGCAACCTTGTCTATCCCACCATGGCCATCGCCCACACAGGACTTGCCTCACTAGCGGTAGATCTTCACGAAGTAGGCGATCTCCTTGCCCTTACAAACTCCTTGGTTCAACTCCACAATCTTGTCGGAGGCTCCCAAGTGACACCTAGCCAATCTAGGAGACACCACTCTCCAAGAAGTAACAAATGGTGTGTAGGTAATGAACTCCTTGCTCTTGTGCTTCAAATGATAGTCTCCCCAACACTCAACTCTCTCTCATAGGATTTGGATTTGGTGGAAAGAAGATTTGAGTGGAAAGCAACTTGGGAAGGCTAGAGATCAAGATTCATATGATAGGAATGGAATGTCTTGGTCTCAACACATGAGTAGGTGGTTCTCTCTCAGAACATATGAGTTGGAATGGTGTGTGTGTTCTGATGGCTCTCTCATCGAATGAGAAGGAGGTGGAGGGGTATATATAGCCTCCACACAAAATCCAACCGTTACACAGTTTTCCAATCTCGGTGGGACCGAATCAATAAACTCGGTCGGACCGAAAATGTAAACCTAGTGACCGTTAGAGATTTTCGGTGGGACTGACATGCAACTCGGTAGGACCGATATGGTTAGGGCTTGGGCATAACGTAATCTCGGTGAGACCGATTACACAAACTTTGTGAGACCGAATTTGGTAATTAGCTAACCAGAGAGTTGGTCAGGCAAACTCGGTGGGACCGATTTGCTCTTTCGGTGAGACCGAGTGAAACTCGGTGAGACCGAAAAGTTACAAAGGGGAAACACTGAGTTTACATTGCAATCTCGGTGGGACCGATTCGCTCTTTCGGTGAGACCGAAAAGTTACGAAAGGGAAACAGAGAGTTTGCAACCCCATCTCGGTGAGACCGAGATCCTTATCGGTAGGACCGAATTGCTAGGGTTTGGCAGTGGCTAATGACAAGTGAAACTCGGTGGCGCCGGATAGGAAGAATCGGTAGGACCGAGTTTGGCTTAGGGTTTAGGTCAAATGTGGATATGGGAAAGTAGTTGAGGGTTTTGGAGCATATCACTAAGCACATGAAGCAAGAGGCTCATTAAGCAACACCTCATCCCTCCTTGATAGTATTGGCTTTTCCTAAAGACTCAATGTGATCTTGGATCACTAAAATATGAAATGAAGAGTCTTGAGCTTTTGAGCTTGAGCCAATCCTTTGTCCTTAGCATTTTGAGGGTTCCACTTTCACATCCATGCCATGCCAATCATTGAGCTTTCCTGAAATAATCATCTTGGAATAGCATTAGCTCAATGAGCTATATGTTGTTATGAATTACCAAAACCACCTAGGGATAGTTGCACTTTCAGTCACGAGCCTGACCCAGCCCGCGTACCCGACCTGGCGCAACGACGCCGGTCGCACCATGCTCCATCACGACTCCGGCGACACACGCCGAGCTCCTTCTCTGCCGGCGACACACGCCTGGCGTCCCTCGGCGCCTCATGTCCCGCGCGCACCCGACGCGCCCGACGAGCCCGACCACACCGGTGCATCTCGCAAGTCCCGCGTGCACCTGACGCGCCCGACGAGCCCGACCGCACCATACGCTCACCGCACGCCGCATCCGCGTCCGCCATGGCAGCCGCCAGCGACCAACGCCGGAAGGATGTAGCCGAACTTGAGCATGGACTCGAGCACAACGGCTACATACACCTCCTCCCAACGTCAACCGCACGCTCGTACGCGCACCTGCTGTCGGAGTAAATAGCCATGGGTAGCCTAGCCGGCCTCCCCTAGCCCTTCTGAAAAAATTACGAGCCCGTCCGGCTCTCAAGAATCCAAGACATGGAGCCGCCTTCCCCTTGCTGGCTGCCACCTAGGCCGGCTTTCGGAAGGCGGTCCGACTTTAGCCCTCATGAAGAAAGCCATGGGAGGGCCGACTTCGAGAAGCCGGCCTTGAGGAGGCCGACTCCAAGAAGCCGGCTCCCACAAAACGGTCGAGACCGTACCCTCAAAGTTTGCACCCACCTAACGGCGGTGCGACGGGGCGTGGCCACAGTGAGGCCAGCCACCCCCGAATCCCGGAGCACGCCTGGCACAGTGCGCCGTACGGGTGGCCTTGACCCGTCCGGCGCGACACTGTTGCCACATTGCCCCTGATGTCATCCACGGCAGGCTATCAGTACGGCCCCCGGGCGGTGGGCCCCTTCGGGCAGAGAGACACCCGAAGGCGGCCATGCCTCCCCTAGTTGGCCCAAGACGGAGCCGGCTCCCCGCAGCCGGCTTGCCGCCTCCCTCGAAGGAGACGCCCCATTAAGGAGACAAGACACGGTGAGGCTACAGCGATCGCCCGCCGGGCGGCGGCACTATAGCCACGCCTACCACAACGAAGCCCACGTCACCAAGATGGAGCAACAGTAACCCGCCGCCAACCAGGTCCTGGACAGTGGGGCCTGCCTGTCGACCAAGGGGCCGGCAGCCGGCGGGACCCACCAGTCGGCGGGCCCCAGCAGCTGGCGCAGAAGCCGGCGAGCACAGTCACAGACGGCTGGGCCCCACGCCCAGTCGGATTACCATTGTACCCCCGGGGGGTAGGCCTATATAAACCCCCCGGGGAACCCATGCAAAGGGTTGGACTCTCAGCTAGTTTTAGACACCACACGAGGAGAAGAAGCAAGCTAGCCATGCCCTTCTTCCTCCTCCCACCGAACAGCTCAAGGAGCATTGTGTAGCTACTTGTCCATCTAGTGATCATGCGGAGACCCCGCAGAGCAGCAGTAGGGGTGTTATCTCCACGGAGAGCCCCGAAGCTGGGTAAGATTCGCCGGCATGCATGCCTTCGCCTCATCCCGTTTCCAGGCACCGGCGACGTCTTACTGGCTCCCACAATGATAAGCCACCCGTTGGCATATGTCGCACCTACCACCCGACATTTGGCGCCCACCGTGGGGCCAAGTGCACCGTCGTCCGGAGACCTGTTCTGGACGGGAACCCTCTTCCTCCCCCGCGAGCGTAGCCAGCCCGGCACGCCCGATGGCGCTTGCCACGACGCGCTGCAAGGCGTCACCAACACCTGCGCAGCGAGCAGCCTCGCTGATCTCCTCGACAAGACCCTCATCTCCGACGAGCTCGCCTCCGATGCGGGCACCGACCACCTCACTAACCTCCTCGGCCAGCTCCATGTCTCCAGTGAGCCCGCTGTGGATCTGGAGTCGGTTGGCTCCACCGATCCGATGCCTGTCGACTCCGACACGGCCTCGTTCGACACCTTCCCCACCAACGTCGCGATCTACAACAACCCGCTTCCCCGAGCCGGTGGCTGCGACGCTGTCACCACCGAGGTGATGGTCATCGGCCATGACGGCGCTGCTGACGAGAGCGCCCATGACGCCCCGCACGCGACGGCCCATGACTTGTCCACCCCCTCCCGGCTGATGCCGACGACGAAGCACTAGAGGCGCGCCGCCTTGCCCTCCTCGCAGAGGGCCGGAGGCTGGCTTCCGTGAGACGCCTCACTGAGGCCTACCAGCGCGAAGCCGACCGCGCTGCCTTCAGCACGCCGGCCCCAGGCGGGCTAAGCCGGGCCGGCATTGTCAAGCAACGCGGCGCCGTCATCGCCGACACGCTGGGAGTCGACCGCCCAGTCTACGCCACTCCACTCGAGAACCTGCGCGGCGCCCAGGCGGCCGAAGACGAGCTGGACGGACTGGGGGCCGAAGAACTTCCCCACATGGCCCGACGCATCCAGCAGCTGATCGACGCAGCCGCGCAGCGGCACGAAGCCGACGTCCGCGCGGAAAGCCCTCCCCCGCGCCGAGATCACGGCGCGACGTCCCGGACGCCGACTGCGGGCAGAGACCGCGCGCGACGCGAGAAAGAGCCGGCTGCCAGCCGAAGCCAAACCCGAATATCCATCGAGCGAGACGCAGACGGCCATCCCCGAGCCATGGAATGGCGGGGCAACCCGCCTCCGCCTCGACCCCGTGGAGAGAGATATCCCACCCCGCCGCCAGTGGTGCACCCGACTCTCAGCGGCCGACTAGGTTGCCGTGAAGGAGTCGGCGAGAACGACGCCTGCCATCGGATCGACCGCCTGGCGCGATCCCTGGCACTGGAAGAAGAAGACGATGTCGGTCCGCCTTGCTTCGGCCCCCGCATCCGCGACGAGCCCTTCCCCAAAGGGTTCTCACTCCCAAGAGACACGCCCAAGTACAATGGCTCCGTGAAGCCGGAAGATTGGTTGATCGACTACTCCACGGCGGTTAGCATAGCCAACGGCAACCGGTGCGTTGCCGTGAAGTACGTGCCCCTCATGCTGCAAGGCACGGCGCGGACCTGGCTCAACAGCCTCAAGCCGCGCAGCATCAACAGCTGGCTAGATTTCACCGAAGCTTTCATCCGCAACTTCACCAGCACCTACAAGCGGGCTCCCAATCCCAGGCAGCTCTCCTTGTGCGTACAAGGCCCTGCCAAGTCCACTCGCGACTACCTCACGCGTTGGGCCGAGCTCCGCAACTCTTGCGAAGGGGTGCACGAGGTGCAAGCCATAGAATACTTCACAGCCAGATGCCGAGAAGGCACCCTCCTCAAGCACAAGCTCCTCTGCGACGAGCCGACTACCCTCGACGAGCTTCTAGACATAGCGGACAAGTACGCCACCGCCAACTCCTCGATGAAGACCGAGCTTCGGGTAGACGCATCCGGAAAAGTACTCAACCCGGCGCCCAAGACAACGGCTGGGGATTTCGGCCGACGCCCACACTCGAACGACCACAAGCGCAAGGGCCCCGCGCCGCCTCCCGCCAGTCGGCAGGTGGCCACAGTTGAAGACGTGCCGCCTGAAGGGCGACCCACGCCCAAGAAGCCCAAGGGCGGCAGGCCAGCTTGGCAGCCGGCCTTCTCCTACGAGCAAACTCTCGACGCCCCGTGCAAGTTCCACAGTGGCGCGAAGCCATCCAACCACACAACCCGGAAGTGCCATTGGCTCACCCGAATCTCCAAAGGCGAGGGGCTCACGCCGCCTGCGCCTGCCGGCCCGCCGTCTCCGGCTCCGCCGCCTCCGGCCGCTCGGCCCGCAGTCGGAGTTGTGCACGACGAATTCCCCGACGAGCAAGCAACCTACATCGTCTTTACAAGCCAGCCCGAGGACCGACGCAGCAAACACCGAGAGCACCAGGAAGTCAGCGTGGTCGCTGCCAACCCCGCCGAACACATGCATTGGTCAGAAAAGCCCATCAGCTGGAGCCGGGCAGACCATCCAGAGGTGATGTCGTCTCCCGGTTCTTATGCGTTGGTCCTGGAAGCCACCCTTGCAACGGACAGATGCGCCGCCCGCTTCTCCCGCGTGCTGATAGATGGCGGGAGCAGCATCAACATCCTGTACCGTGACACCCTGGAGAAGCTAAATGTCAAGACGAAGCAGCTCATGCCTACTCGGACAGTGTTCCATGGCATCGTACCCGGCCTGTCCTGCGCCCCCATTGGCAAGATCAAGATTGATGTCCTCTTTGGGGACAAGGAGCATTTCCGCCGGGAAGCAATATGGTTTGAAGTGGTGGACCTGGAGAGCCCTTACCATGCATTGCTTGGCCGACCTGCCTTGGCCAAATTCATGGCAGTTCCCCACTATGCATACCTCAAGATGAAGATACCAAGCACCAAAGGTGTCATCACCGTAGCCGGCGATTACAAGAAGTCCTCTGAGTGCGCGGCAGCCAGCAGCCGGCTGGCCGAGTCCCTTGTGATTGCCGAAGAAAAGAAGATGATGGACCGAGTCGTGGCCATAGCCGGCAAGCAGTCGGCCGTGTCCCCCGACCCCAAGGAGCATGATGCTCAAGGATCTTTCCAGCCGGCCAAGGATACGAAGAAGATACCTCTTGACCCCGAGCACCCAGAGAGGTTTGCCGTCATCGGGGCAAACCTGAATAGCAAATAGGAAGGCGAGCTCGCCGATTTCCTCCGTGAGAATCGGAACATCTTTGCATGGTCCCCCAAGGACATGCCGGGTGTTCCGAGGAAATTCGCCGAGCACAAACTACACGTCCGAGAAGACGCAAAGCTAGTCAAACAACCCCTTCGCCGACTGTCGGAGGAGAAACGCAGGATTGTAGGGGAGGAGATAGCCCAACTTTTCAGCGTTGCATGCAGAAGTGCCTCCTCAAGCAACTCGGCAGAAACGCTCACGTCTACGTGGACAACATCGTGGTGAAGAAGGAGAAGCGCGACACCTTGCTGGGAGACCTCAAGGAAACGTTTGAGAACCTACGCCGGTTCCAAATCAAGCTCAACCCCGAGAAATGCATGTTCGGAGTGCCAGCCGGCCAGCTCCTAGGCTTCCTGGTCTCCGAACGCGGCATCGAATGCAACCCGGTGAAGATCAAGGCCATCAAGAGAATGGCGATCCCCACCAAGCTTCGAGACATCCAAAAGTTCACCGGATGCTTGGCCTCCTTGAACCGCTTCATCAGCCGGCTCGGAGAGAAAGCTCTCCCCCTCTACCGCCTCATGAAGAAGAGCACTCACTTCGAGTGGAACGACCAGGCCGACCAAGCTTTTTGCGAGCTGAAGAAGATGCTGGCCACGCCGCCCGTCCTGGCGGCGCCGACTGAGAAAGAGCCCATGCTCCTTTACATTGCCGCAACCAGCTGGGTGGTCAGCACTGTCATCGTAGTCCAACGCCCAGAAGAAGGCCGAGCCCAGCCGGTCCAGAGGCCGGTGTATTATTTGAGCGAGGTGCTGTCCGCCTCAAAGCAGAACTACCCGCACTACCAGAAGATGTGTTACGGCGTGTACTTCACCGCCAAGAAGCTGAAGCCCTACTTTCAAGAGCATCCCGTCACGGTCATATGCACCGCCCCGTTGGCCGAGATCATAGGCAGCCGGGACGCATCCGGCCGGGTGGCGAAATGGGCCATCGAGCTGGCCCCTTACACAATCTTCTACCAGCCCCGCACCGCCATCAAGTCCCAAGCACTGGCCGACTTCCTCGTCGACTGGGCCGAGACCCAGTACCTGCCGCCGGCTCCCGACTCCACCCATTGGCGCATGCACTTTGACGGGTCCAAGATGCGCACCGGCTTGGGAGCCGATGTCGTCCTTACCTCTCCCAAAGGCGACAAGCTCAGATACACGCTACAGATCCACTTTGCCGCCTCCAACAACGTGGCCGAGTACGAGGCGCTCATACACGGGCTCCGGCTTGCCAAAGAACTCGGCATTCGCCGGATCCTAAGTTATGGCGACTCGGACCTGGTGGTTCAGCAATCATCCGGCGACTGGGACGCCAAGGACGCAAATATGGAAAGCTACCGCTTCCTTGTCCAACAACTCAGCGGATACTTTGAAGGATGCGAGTTCCTCCATGTACCGCGAGCCAACAACGAGCCAGCCGATGCCCTGGCTCGAATAGGCTCTACTCGGCAAGCAATACCAACCGGCGTCACTCTACAACGCCTCCTCAAGACATCTATCAAGCCGTCTCCAGATTCCGATTCCATCTTCGTACCGCCTGACCCCGACGCTGCTGGGTCCGGCTCGAAGAACCAAGCAGGCGACCCCGAGACTTCCGCAGCCGGCCCGGGGACTTCGGCAACCGGCTCGGGGACTGCCACACCCGGCTCGAGGACTGTGGTAGCCGGCCCTGGGACAGCACCAGCACAACAGCCGGCAGCCGACTCCAGCATTTCACCACCCAGCCCGCCCACCCTGGTGGCAGTAGCCACATTGGCAGTAGGAGAAGTCGCGGCTCCGTCATGGGCTCAGTCCATCCTCAACTTCCTAGTAAACCAAGATCTGCCGGCTGACGAAACAGAGGCAAGACAAGTCCAACGTCAAGCCGGAGCATACACAATCGTCAACAGAGAACTAGTCAAGCGCAGTGTCACTGGAGTCCTCCAACGGTGCGTCGAGCAAGAGAAGGGCATTACAATCCTCAGAGACATTCACCAAGGAGAATGCGGCCACCATGCGGCCTCAAGATCACTCGTCGCCAAAGCCTTCCGCCATGGTTTCTTTTGGCCGACTGCTTTGGATGACGCCAAGGAATTAGTCAAATATTGCAAAGGGTGCCAACTCTTCAGCTCCAAGCAACACATGCCGGCTTCGGCACTCAAGACCATTCTCGGCACCTGGCCCTTCGCCGTTTGGGGACTGGACATGGTGGGCCCATTCAAGACGGCGCGCGGCGGCATGACGCATTTGCTCGTCGCCGTGGACAAATTTACCAAGTGGATTGAGGCAAAGCCGATCAAGAAGCTGAATGGGCCGACTGCTGTGACATTCATCGCAGACATAACAACTCGGTATGGCATGCCACACAGCATCATCACCGACAATGGCACAAATTTTGCCAAAGGAGCCTTGGCACATTTCTGCGCAGCCCAAGGTATCCGGCTAGACCTAGCGTCCGTCGCCCACCCGCAGTCAAACGGCCAGGTCGAGCGAGCCAACGGCCTCATCCTCTCCGGCATCAAGCCCCGACTGGTCGTACCACTGGAGCGTTCAGTCGGCTGTTGGCTCGACGAGCTGCGGCTGTCCTTTGGAGCCTGCGCACTACACCAAACAAGTCAACCGGCTTCACCCCTTTCTTCCTCGTGTATGGTGCTGAGGCGGTCATCCCAACTGACAACGAGTTCGACTCGCCTCGAGTAACCATGTACACGGAAGCGGAGGCCAAGGAAGCACGAGAAGACGGCGTCGACTTGCTGGAAGAAAGCCGGCTGTTAGCCCTCAGCCGGTCTGCCATCTACCAGCAGGGCCTGCGCCGTTACCACAGCCGGAAGGTCAAGCCAAGATCCTTCCAAGAGGGCGATCTTGTGCTCCGGCTGATCCAGCGAACAGCCGGCCAGCACAAGCTCTCGGCCCCTTGGGAGGGCCCATTTGTCATCAGCAGAGCCTTAGGCAACGACTCCTACTACCTGATCGACGCATAGAAGCCGAAGGCACGAAAGAGAGACGACTCCGGCAAGGAGTCGGAACGACCATGGAACGCCAACCTCCTTCGAAGATTTTACAGCTGAAATGCAGTATGTATCACGCTAACTTTTGTACTAAGTACGAGACAATAGGCCCCCCGAGGAGGGCTCGGGGATTGCCATCTTTTATCTATGAATGAAAAGTATCATGCTTATGATCTTGTCATTTCATTTACTTGTTCCATCCGGCACCGGGTTCGACTAGTCGGCCCGGGGACTGGACGACTGGAGTTATATTAGAAGTCCTACCCGCGGTCAGACAAGTAGTGTGCCGACACCCAGGCTTAGCTCTTGCCAAAGTCACAGTTCGAAGAACCGGCTGTCCGGCTGGCAAGAGTCAAAAGCAGGAAAGGATGCCCACACGAAAAATGGCCAGGTACCATCGGACTAATATAACGAAAGCCGGTTTGCCGCCTACCACCGACCGACTACTAGAGTAGCCGGCCGGCCGGTTTCCATTCACTTCACTTCAATCCAAGAAAGCTCGAGTACTTGCCTCCCCAAAGAGGGAAGGCGGCAAAGGAAAAAGCCTAAGGATAAAAAGCATACGCGAATGGAAACCAAACATGCACATAATAATATTTACATAAAAGACCTCTGAGAGGCCAGCATTAAACATAGTTTCGATACACCCCTAGTGGGTGGAACTGCGAAAGCTTAATAAAGATTGTTCAAAAGACAACAAGCAGGAAAAATAAGGACGAGCCGGGCTGGTCGGCGGAGATGGTTGTGCCGGCTGAAGGAGCGGCCGGCTGGCGAACCTAGGCTTGATCGCCGCCTCCCGCAGAGGGCGCGCTTCCACGCGCCTCGTTGCTGGAGGCACGGTCAGCTTGAGGCCGGCCGGTTGTTCCACTAGCCGGCTCGACGTCTTCGCCGTCCTCTTCTTCGTCATCCTCGCCCTCGTCGCTGGAGGCGATCTCCTCTGCCGAGTCTTCGCCCACCGCCGGGTTCAGCCCGAACCACTCCTCCGACTGGGCAACGCCGTCATCATTTATTTCAGGTGCAAAAACGCTGATGTCGGTGCACTCGGCGATCGTCGAAGCACGCTGGGCGATAGTCGGCCGCACCTCCTCCAGCTCTGCGTCGGCCTCCAGCCGCCAAGTGCGCAGCTGGTCCAGGTTCAGCCCTGGGTACCAAGCCCGAACGAACTCCAATGCCCGCCCGGCTCCGAGACGGGCCGCCGACACCTTCCAAGCTTCAAAGCGACCGACTGCGACCTCCAGCCAGTCGGCAGTCCGGTTTGGGGTGCTGGGGATCGTCTCGCCGGGCCAGAGGGCGGCCAACACCTGCGCCCTGGCACGTTGGAGCCGGCGAAGCATCCGATGAGCCGGCTGCAACCGCGCCTGGACAGCCAAGAGCTGCTCCTCAAGCGTCCGGTTCGCGTCCGGCGCGATGTTGGCCCCCGCCTGACGGCGCGCCTCGCGATGGGCCTCGATGCTTTGGGCGGCGAAGGCGGAGTAGCCGGGAAAGTAGTCTGCACAAGAAAAAAGGCAGCAGCACAAGTTAGGCCAAAAACCAGGCGCCAAGGGGCAGGAGAGGAGCAAGGAAGGCGGCTTACCGTCGATCAAGTCCTCGATGCGGCCGAAGCCTTCATCCAGTGCTCGCCGGGTCTCAGCCCAGCTCGCCGCCTCGGTCTCAAACTCTGCCTTCAGGGTGGCCTCGCTATCCTGCGCTTTCTGCAGGGCCGCCTTGTGGCTCTTCTTTTGGTCAGCCAGCTTCTTGGCCAGGCGGTCACGCTCCTGGACCAAGGCAGCATGCTCAGCATCCTTGGTACGGAGGGTGGCCTGCGCTTCGCCGAGCTCCCTCCTCAAGTCGGCGTTGGCCCCTAAAAGCGCGAAAGACAAAAGAAAACCAATAAGGTAGTCGTCAAGAAAGATCCGACCCGACAGCGCAGCAGTCGGCCCGAATCTCGGGGACTACACCCAGTGGGTGCGCTGACGCGCCCCCACAGGAGAAAGACAAGATCAAGCACTTACTTCGACTGTTGGCCAGGTCGTCGGTCTTCCGACCCAACTCCTGAGCCTGGGAGTTGAAGGCGGCAGCACGGGAGTTATGATATTCCTGGAAGTTCAGACAGGAAGCAAAAATAAGGTAGTCGTCAAGAAAGATCTGACCCGACTGCGCAGCAGTCGGCCCGAATCTCGGGGACTACACCCAGTGGGTGTGCTGACGCGCCCCCACGGAAGAAATCAAGAGACCAAAGCGGCCAAGAATGACAAACTCACCCGGATGACGGCCCGCGTCGACAGGAACTCCTGGGTGTACTGCTGCAGCAGGGCGGCCTGAGCTTGACCTCTTGAGCCGCCGGATTTAGCTCGCTAGTCCCCCCGCTGGGAGTCCACTCGGACGTGGCGGTGCTGGCCGTCTCCAGAGCCTCCACCGACTGACCGGCGCCCGCAACTCGGCGCGACTCCGGTGGAGCGGCGCCTCCCCCTGCGCGCCGACGCGTCACCGGCTGCACCTCGAGGCCGGCTCTGTCCTCCGGCTCACCCCCGGCCGGCTCCTCTGGCGCCGCTGACGATTGGCCGCCTTGGCCCGCTCCGGTTGGCACTGCCGGCGGTGCTCTCCCCGCAAGGACCACGAGGTCCTCCCTCCTCTCCATCAGCGGCGGGTCTTGGACGATTTCCTCCGCCAGGGGCAATGGGGTGTCAGGGGCCACGACTCGGAGGGGGATGGCGAGCAGCGGAGGCTGGTTACGCGAACCCTCCGCCTCCGACTCCTCGGTCGCCGCCTCCGCCTGAGCCTTGGCTGCCGCGTCGGCCTGCTCCCTCGCCGCCTGGGCGGCCGCTTTTTCCGCCGCCTCGCGCTCCTCCCGCGCCTCACGGGCGTTCCGCTTTGTGGCCTCCCTGAGGTCGGCGCGGGGGTCCACGCGGCGGGAGCCCGAAGACCCTCCGGTCGGCCCAACTACGGAGCCGCCCGGACCCCGCTCAAGGGAAAGCGGCGCCCTGTCCAGCAAGCGGGAAAAAGTTAAGAAGAATGTTCGAACAAGAAGAGAATGATGAAGAGCATGTGACCAGGCAATCGACGACTTACGCTGAGACCGCCTGAGGCTGCTTCACCGCCTTGCGAAAGCGGGCCGCCTTCGCGGCCGCCTCATCTCATTTTGTCGCCGCAGTGGAGGCTTTGGATTTCTTCGGCCGACTGCCGAAGAGGATTGACGCGGCCCGGCGCTTCTGTGCGCCGCCGCTGGCAGCCGGCACGGTGGACGAGCCCGCGCCTTGATGGTCGGCCGCCGGCTGGCGACGCGGGACGACTTCGGCTTCGGCGTCATCCGGCCAGTCCTCGAAGCTGGCGGTGAGCCTTGTGCCTCCGGGCTCGGCGTCGTCCTCCCACGACGGCGTCTTCCATGGCGGCCGCCCCCAAGTCCGGGCCGTCGACGTCGTCCACCGTGCGGTCGGGGACGTACTCGCGCTCTATCCCTGCTGCCCCAGTCATCGGCGGAAGAAGGGGGATCTGCTACGAAGAACCGACCAATCAGAAGCCGGCCATCATAAAGCCGGCTACCAATGGAAAGAAGAAAGAGAGGAAGGCTTACCACGGGCGGAGGGTTGGCGCGAGAATACGGCGCCTTGCCGTATTGCCAGTCCTCGGCGAGCTTGCAATTGGAGATATAATTTACCATGTATGACACCTCCGCATGAGGCATCTCCCTGGTGCTCAGCCGGCTTGGGTGGAAGCGGCTGCTCATCTGGCACATCATGTGGGGCCAGCTTTGGAGAGGAGATATCCGGCGCTCCACGAAGGCGGCCACCAAGTCGGCCCCGCTCAAGCCTTCCGACTGGATCATCACCCGAAGCCGGGAGACGGCAGCGTTCCCGGCCTGAGACAGTGACCGGGACCGGAAACTCCATGAGGGCTGCCTCCTAGCCGGCGGGCCGGCTACATAAGCCGGCAGGTTGACATGGTCTCCTTGCTGGGCGATGTTCTTCACATAGAAGTACGACATCTGCCAGATCTTCACCGACTGGATCAGGGGGATGGGCGGGAACGGGTTGTTCTCGTCCGCCCTCCTCATGGCGATGAAGGCCCCGCAGGGGGCGGGCACGCCTGCGACGACGGTGCCGAGTTTGCTCTGGAAGAATTCCCCCCAGAGCTCCAGCGTGGGGAGCAGCCCCAAGAAACCTTCGCAGAGAGAGACGAAGGCCGACAGCAGCATCACCGCGTTGGGCGTGAGGTGATGCGGCTGAAGATTGTATAACTCGAGGAAGGACCACAGGAACCCGCTCGCCGGAAGGCCAAAGCCGCGCAGGAAGTGCGAGCAGAAGACGACCCGCTCGCCCTCCTCCGGTGCCAGCGAGATCTCCGTCTCTGGCGCCAGGCGAACCCGCACGAGGTTGGCGTCGGGCAGGCGCCGAGTCTGGCGGAGGAACTCAACTTGGTCCTCGTGGACGTTGGAGCCGTCCCACAAGCTCGACAGCGCCATGGGAGCAAGACGATGTGGCGGTGCGGCGGCGCTGAGACGGGAGGCTGCGGCGGTAACGAGAGGAAGAAAGTAGGACGAGAAGGGGCGGAGCGAGAGAGAGCGTGCGAACCTCTGTCGCTCCCCCTCCTCCCCCTACTTATAGGCTCGCGTGGCGGAGCCGAGGAGGCGCGGCGTGGGGAAACATGGGGATTGATCGTGCCCACTCCCCCACGTCCCGCGTTTATTACGCCCTAACGGCGAAATAAAACCGCCGCGGCAAGGCGAGCGGTCCATGTGGGCCACGGAAGATCCGCGCTCGGACCGAGGCCTGTGAGTGGCGGGCCCGGGCCTGCGGCGACGTCCCGTCGCGCGCGTGCGTTGGCAGGATTTCCTCGCCACGTGGCCCGCGTTCCCGCCTATGAGAACCGGAGCTCTCTGAAGTCGGCACGCACAAGCAAAGCCGGCCCCGCAGGATAGGAAGCTGACCAAGCTTCTCGTCCCCTTATCAGCCTCGAAGCTCGCTCAGCTTTGGGGACTACTGTCGGAGTAAATAGCCATGGGTAGCCTAGCCGGCTTCCCCTGGCCCTTCTGAAAAAATTACGAGCCCGTCCGACTCTCAAGAATCCAAGACATGGAGCCGCCTTCCCCTTGCTGGCTGCCACCCAGGCCGGCTTTCGGAAGGCGGTCCGACTTTAGCCCTCATGAAGAAAGCCATGGGAGGGCCGACTTCGAGAAGCCGGCCGTGAGGAGGCCAACTGCAATAAGCCGGCTCCCACAAAACGGTCGAGACCGTACCCTCAAAGTTTGCACCCACCTAACGGCGGTGCGACAGGGCGTGGCTACAGTGAGGCCAGCCACCCCCGAATCCTGGAGCACGCCTGGCACAGTGCGCCGTACGGGTGGCCTTGACCCGTCCGGCGCGACACTATTGCCACGTTGCCCCTGATGTCATCCACGGCGGGCTATCAGTACGGCCCCCGGGCGGTGGGCCCCTTCGGGCAGAGAGACACCCGAAGGCGGCCATGCCTCCCCTAGTCGGCCCAAGACAGAGCCGGCTCCCCGCAGCTGGCTTGCCGCCTCCCTCGAAGGAGACGCCCCATTAAGGAGACAAGACACGGTGAGGCTACAGTGATCGCCCGCCGGGCGGCGGCACTATAGCCCCGCCTACCACGACGAAGCCCACGTCACCAAGATGGAGCAACAGTAACCCGCCGCCAACCAGGTCCTGGACAGTGGGGCCTGCCTGTCAACCAAGGGGCCGGCAACCGGCGGGACGCACCAGTCGGCGGGCCCCAGCAGCCGGCGCAGAAGCCGGCGAGCACAGTCACAGACGGCTAGGCCCCGCGCCCAGTCGGATTACCATTGTACCCCCGGGGGGTAGGCCTATATAAACCCCCCGGGGCACCCATGCAACGGGTTGGACTCTCAGCTAGTTTTAGACACCACACGAGGAGAAGAAGCAAGCTAGCCGTGCCCTTCTTCCTCCTCCCACCGAACAGCTCAAGGAGCATTGTGTAGCTACTTGTCCATCTAGTGATCATGCGGAGACCCCGCAGAGCAGCAGTAGGGGTGTTATCTCCACGGAGAGCCCCGAAGCTAGGTAAGATTCGCCGGCGTGCATGCCTTCGCCTCATCCCGTTTCCAGGCACCGGCGACGTCTTACTGGCTCCCACAATGAAAAGCCACCCGTTGGCATATGTCGCACCTACCACCCGACACCTGCGGTCCCGACGCGCCCGACGCGTCCAGTGCGCACCCATAACACGCATCGGTCGCGCCCGGCTCACCGTCACGGCTTATTGCCCTGCACCGCTGTGGCCTCAACCGCAGCGCAGCACCTCGATGCCGCCATGCCGATGTGTGTCATTGAAGCCGCCACCACGCAGGTCCTCCACGGCCTCCTCACCATGCTGCCGCAGCCACCGCGGCCTCCTCGTCGCACCGCGCACCTCCATAGACCGACACATGGCACGGAACATCGCGCAGCCGCCGGCGAACTCCGCCACCGCCGGCACGCCTCCGGCAAGGAGAACGACACCCAAGACAACGAAGCTCTGATACCAATTGTAACCGCAGCCCTCTAGCTACCTCTCCTCTCACTCAAATAGAGGTGGAAGAAGAAGAACACCAGTCACAAGATTTTCCGGCCGGCGCACGAACGCCGACATAGGCGCACGAACGCCCCAATCCTTTTCTTCCTTGAAAGTGGCTACATGGCTACACACCACTCAAACCAAACAAGACACAATGCATCGGCTTATGATGTAGGGTGGGACCCTATACGGCCGATCTTTCACGAAACGAGCGGATCTCAACTAAGAACACGAAGAACACGGGGAAGAACGGAGAGAAATCACAAGGGCAAACACTCAAGAACAAGTCTAATCACACATCCACTGGACAATCAAACACACAACATCCACAAGGTACATGAACAACAAAGGGAAAGATACAAGGTAAGGTTCATCTCCATGAGGAGGTCTTGAATCCACGAGGGGATCTTCCCGTGAGGGGTCTTGAATCCAAGGTGGATCTTCTCCGAAGAGGGGCCGCGGTCTCTCTCGTGGAGTACATCCGTAATGGATGAGCAAAGCTCTATCTCTAAATGAGCTACTACTTTGCTAACCCTAACTAGGAGGAGGGGAGTAGTATATATAGTCTAAGCCACGAAGGGGTAAATGGGAAAGGGGATACATGGGCCTCGGGCTCTGTCCATGCGCGCAGGCAGGCGCCGGATGTCCGGGCTAGGGGCTGGATTTCCGACTGTTCGCGAGACACCGGATGTCCGGGGCACTGTCCGGATGTCCGGCCTGGTGGTGGCCAAATCTGTTCTTCTCTGGATAGGCATCGCCAGATTTCCGGGGTTGGTCGCCGGATGTCCGGGTGTTGCTGAGGCGCCGGATGTGCGGCTGGCGCCGGATGTCCGGCCGCTGAAGCTCTTGGCCTTCTGTTGGTGCAGCTCCTGGGAGGCTGCACAGGCGCCGAATGTCCGGCCCTTGGCCCGGATGTCCGGCCGCTGTAGCGTCAGCAGCTCCATCTTCTTCCGCCATCGCTTCCAGGCTTCCCTCGTGGATGGTGTAGTTGTTCCTTGGTGCTTGCACTCCTCCTTGTCATTCATGAAGCTCCGACAATACCTGTGCATGCACACAGGAGAAGTGTGAAGTAGTATACCATCCTCGAAGGGGTCAAGTGAGCACGTGTAAAGGAGATGATTCACCTTTGTGTATGTGATGTAGATGTCGCATGTGTCACTCGCCGAACGGACTCTTGACATGGTGATGTCCATAGGATGCTCCGCATCATCTCCCCTCCCTTGGGAAAGATCCGAACTCGGATCGAAAACCAAATCACCATGGGAAAGAGATGGCTTCGCTGTGTATAAGTGGACGTTCACCAAGTACTTGTCATCTTGAAGATCGAAATGGGCACTCTCCAATGTCGCACCGTCTTGTGATTCCTTCAAAAGGAGTAAGGACAACAAACACTTGGAAAAACAAATGTGGTTAGCGTTAGTGCAAAACCAAGCATTCAAGAGGTTATTCACCAAACAAGTGTCATCATCATGCAAAGCATATGGTGTGACAAAGGATTGTGACATGACGTGTAAGCATATCAATCGAGCACAAGCAAAGATATTATGGGGTCAAGCATGTAAATGTGAGGTAGAGATGCAAATATGTGTGTCAAGAGAATAAGCATCTACCTCAAGATCATAGCAAGCATTCACAAATTGCTCAATTAAAGGTCTATCGTAGGCATATGAATCATTCACAACACCAAAGAAGGTGAGATGTCTAAACACATGGATCAAGTGCAAGACAATCCAAGAAATACGTGCATAGAGTGTAGTGAAGATAGTGTGGCACTCAACACAATAGAAAGAGCATTTGTGCATCATGTGTGAGGCAATCAAGTCAAGCATGTAGCAAACAATGGGACATGGCATATGTGAAGTGATGACATGGTTGCAACCAAACATATGAGAGGAGCAAGTAATCCAAGAATTGGATGCAACACACAAGGCATATATATCATGATGCATGGAATGGTGAAAATGACAAGTCGAAGCAAGATCTCTAACAAGTGTGCAATCAATTGGTCCAAGATGAACAATAAGTCTCATGGTGCAAGCAACACAAGTAGTATAATCCGTCATATCCATGCTCAAGAAAGATGTCACCTTGAAGGAGTGTCCTTGTGCGTCCTTTACAATGCCGAAGTACAAACAAGTGCGATGTAGAATCGTCGTGGTAGAAGGTGGTTCGCTCTCAAGAGCTCGAATAGTTAAATCACATGAAGCGAAAGTCGACACAAAGTCCAACTATCCTACACATGCACACAACAAAAGAAAGAACGTATGCGCATGGTAGATAAACACATCATCCATCATGATGGTTCTCTTCTCTTGCACATAACCATTAGAAGCATAAGTGCATGAATAATATGATGCAATAATGACTATATTCATGGCACGAGGAATATGGTGCAAAGAGGTAATACAAGCATGCTTCACAAGAAATATGTCAAAATTCCAAATATATGCGAGGATGCTATGGGGGTAAACTCATTATCAAGACTAAAGGCATGGTTGCACTCAATACATGGAAAATCATCTAGCATGAGAGAGGCAACACATGGAGATATATGACAAGAAGCAATAACAATCATGTCGTGCAAAGCATGTAGATGGTTGTCGTCAACCGCATGAAGCGAGCAAGTATGAATCACCGGTGATGCAACAAGGCAAGCAATCATAGTAATCAAGTCGTGCAAGCTAGTAGTGCAAAGATGCAACATACTAGAGTAAGTCATGGCAATCATGTCATGAGAGAAAATAATAGACAATGCACATGACATATCGCAAGCACGAACACGAAGCAAGATCATAGTATAATCATAGGCATGGGGCACAAAACAAACATGGCAATAGCAAGTAATATCCCCACCAAGCTTGCAAATACACATACAAGTATGAGAATCAATCGTCGTGTGTAATGCAAAGCATGGGTCACAAATGCATGGCAAAGGCATAATAATGAGCATATCATGCAAAGTGAACATGGCAAGATGGGCATATAATATGTAATGGACAATAACCCATAACCATGTGTGGGCCATGTAGAATGAATGCGTGAAGTCTTTGCGCGAAGAAAGCGGTGGGAAAGACAATCCATGGGATCCCAAGTCATCATTGCTCTCTAGAGCTCGTTTTGTCAACTTGTGGGATTGCGAGGTTGACAAGTATTCATGGGCACCTACACAAAAGAAACACAAACGAAAGAAATTGTGTGTGTGGTAAATGTACACATCATCCATCATGATGTGTATGTGCACATGAGAGTTAGCACAAGATAAGCATCGCTCAAAGAAATTTGATGCATGGTATAAGAACATGTCATCCATCATGAAAGAATAGTTATTTTGTATAACATGATGGGGACACAAATTGAGAATGCAAGTATATGGCACATCAATAGCATGTTTATTCATGGGGAGCATATTGTGCACACAAGTATTGGGATCATGCAATGGATGGGATGGATCAAAATCTCCTAAAATGTATGAGGAAACTATGGGGGTTTCCTCATGAGCAATATTGTAAGCATCATATGGAGAAATGGGCAACACCAAAATAATGCATATCCGAAGCTAGGTGGTCATGGCATGGCATATGATATAAATGATGCAAAGGGAGCATATCAATATCATCAAAAGAAAAACAAATGCCAATAACCATGGGCTTGTCATCTATGCCATATGTGCAAATTGGGTTAATGTTAATGGCATATGCATAGTCACTATGAAGAGATTGCAAATATGACATGTGGTTGATCTCATGCATAGCATATGACAAGTCAAGCGGATTGTCAAACATGATGTGACCTAGAGAATTGTCACAAGAAATCCTATGTAACATAGCATCACAACTAATAGACTCCACATCAGAATCATCATACTCATCGTAAATGGGCAAGAAATCATCACATGATGAAGTCGCATTAGCATGAATCATGGTACTAGGTGGATCAACATCATGCAGGCAATCATTTTCAAGAATGTCCACTAGTGGTACTAGAGCATCACCTTCACCTATGTTACCTTGTTCATTCCACTCAAGTGGTGTAGGTGAGGTGGTAGAGACCAAATGGTGGTCATCTTCATCTTGATGGAACCATGTGGGGGTGCATCATATTCCACCATGGCCATCATCTTGTCCAAAGATAGGACGAAGTCGTCGCGAATCGGTGTGTCGTCATATATGGGACCTAGCACCAAATGAGAAGACACAATAGAGGTAGAGGTTAAGTCGTTAGAAATCATAGTGGCCTCACTCTCTCTATGTGGTGCCTTACTCACTCCCTCAAAATAGGTGCACTCCACGTCACATATGGTGGAGTCACACTCATCTCACTGAAGTGGTGGGGGTTGTGGCTCTCCTCACATGGGAATTGGGGAAACACATCATATATGTGGCTAGTGGTGAAGTCGCTCTCACTCTCAATATGGTGGCACAAGTCACTCAAGTCATCATACGTCGTCGTGATAGAAGTGAAAATCCCATGCTCAACCATCTTGTCGTCGTCGCCGTGGATGAAGGCCGAAGATGGCACATCATAACTCTCGCCTCCTAAGATGGAAGCATCATCCTTGCTCGTCACCAAGTCGCTCGCCTCCAAAGCTTGGTCCTTGAAGGTATCTGTAGTCGTATTCGTCGCCGCACCATCTTGAAAAAGAGTCATGGAGGACTCGGCATCATCAATGCCACAAAGAGGGATGGCGGTGAAGTCAAACTTGGGAGCATCGTCTTGGAGCTCGTCGGGCTTGGACATCATGGTGGTACTAGCCTCATGCTTGTTTTCATGGAGCTTGGTCGTCGCGAAGTGAGCTTCGGGTGGAGAAGCTTTGGCCTTCATGACTTCTTGTTCCGCCTTGAGAGCACCAATGTAGTTGTCGTCTAGGGACTTGTAGTTCTCGAGGAATATCATCTTTGAGATGTCGTTGTGCGATCCCATCATGAAGTGGAACTTCATCGAAATGGGGTCGTCCACGCCGGCTCGTCGCAAGGCAATCTTCATCTCCTTGAAGTACTCGTCGATGGACTTGGATCCTTGGATGGTGTTCTCCAATTGGCGTTGAAGTTGTTCCATGTAGGTTGGAGGCACAAACTCTTGCTGCAAAGCTCTCTTCGTCTTGGGCCAACTCATGTCTTAGGTCTCCAAAGGTGCGTGAAGCCACCATGTGGACGCATAGTCGTGGAAGTTCGTTGTGGCGCACTTCACTTGATCTTTGGGAGGAACTTGATGTAGCTTGAGGTAGTCGTCCATTAGGCGCTCCCACTCGAGATACTCCTCGGGTTCTTGAGTCCCATAGAAAGGAATCGCAAGGTCGATGTCAAAGTTATAGTAGCTTCTGGAAGTCGCGGACTTGAGCTTGGGCAGCTTCTCTTGAAGTGCTTGTGGGCGAAGATGTCGTATGTCCATGGGCGAAGATGCCTTGAAGTCGCTCCGCGAAGATGCTAGGGGAGATGGTGAAGTCGTTGAGCGGTTGTTGGTGTTGAGCTCTTGACCTTCACGTTCGTGGTGGTGATGGTGTCGATGCCGATGTGACCTTGCCGGAGATGGTAGCTCAGAAGCATGTGTACTTGAGCGTCTTCTCGAAGATGAGGAAGATCGCTTGTAGGACTTGATGAGGGCCTTGATCTCTTCCATTTGAGCTTGCATCTTGGCTGGCATCGAACTCGTCGTTGTTGTTGTGGACCGAAGGGGAAATGCCTTGCCTATCCATCACAAGACTCGAGTAGAGGTGAGTAGGAAATGAGATAAACAATACCAAGTTACCTTTTCCCGAAGTTGAGGATGTATCCCGTTTCACTCAATGTGAGATGAAAGAATAGTGGAATTGGTATCGGATTTGTTCACTCACACCTACACAGTAAAGCCTATGGAGTAGCTCGGTGAGGACAGTGGCACAAAAATTTAATGCAAAATGTTAGCAAGAGTCAATAATGTTGAAAGAGATTCACAAATTTGCAAGTGAAACAAGTAGACCAATAGCAATGAATGGCGCACGGAAACACACACACGGAAAGATAAATGGGTCGTGCAACCAAGGAATTAGCTGAAAATGTGGAATCCACGTAAAATGCTCTTGTTGCATAAATCTAGAGAGACGCTAGCACGATTTCTCAATAGGCGGATACGACACTTGTGCACAACCTATAGGAGACAAAAATGCAACGACTTCTATCCCAAGTATGCTATGTATATGATGTTCTGGTGGTATGATCCAAGATGATTGGATATGACAATCTTATGCAACGTGGTATGATGCTATGGCACTTGCTTACAAGCTCTTTGTTCACTCTTTTTATTTGCTTAAAAGCTTATTCTTTTTTGTATATGGCCACAATGCAAAATGCACAAAACAAGATAGCAATTGGGTGTATGCGGGAACAATCTTGTGACACAAGGGATGATATGACACTACTAGGGAAAACCCTAGTAGTAGCGCGGGTTTAAATCCCACTAGTAGCGCGGGCAGCCGCACTACCAATAAGGCGCTACAGCTATTACTTAGTAGTAGCGCGTGCGACAAGCGCTACTGCTAAGACACATAGCGGCAGCGCTTGTTCTGTCTCGCGCTACTGCTAATCTAGCTAGTTGTAACGTGTTTCTTATCCATCGCTACTAGTACTCTTTTTTTCATTTTTAGTGTATTTATACGACATTATACAAATTTTGGTACAATACCAATTATGAGGTTTATATCATTATGTCCATAACAGTGTGTCAAATGAAGGTGGATTAGGTTCAAGTGGAGGCAATATGTGGTGCATGTCAAAAGAATACTACTAATCCAAACTTGATCTAGTTTGGAATAGTAGTACTTTCGATGTGCACCACATGTTGCCTCCACTTGAATCTAATCCGCCAGCACAAGCTATTTAATCATCATCATAGTCATTACCACCAACAGTATTTATTTAATCACCATAGTCATAGTGTAGCACATTATCATCTTCAAACTCATTCTAGCTAGCTAATCACCACCAACACTAGCTGCGATAGCTATCTAATCACCACCAACACTAGATAATAATAATCATCATAGTCATTACCACGAACACTAGCTATTTAATCATCATAGTCATAGTGTAGCACATCATCATCTTCAAACTCATTTTTAGCTAGCTAATCACTCCTGCTGCTCTGTCTCAGGTAAAATAACATAAAACATGTACAACACTCCTCCTTCATCAAGTTGGAGCATGCAGATGAACCTGTCTCCTAATCGTGGGCCGCGCTTTTGATTGCTGCCCCCTAGTACTGCTCTGCGATCATTCACAATTTTGCTCCAGTCTTTCACTATTAAGCATTCCTCGCTATTAGAAATCCTGAATGCACTAAAGTGCATTGTAGGATATCTTGGCCGTAAGCTAACAATATTCATGGTACCTTTAGTCTCAATCCAATTAGGCACAACATTCATCGGGAGTTCCTATTGAAGAACATCATATAGTAACATACTTAGCAATGAAGTTTAGCTTAAAAATAATGTATGCAAAAGATGAACTGAGGACAAATAGTAAAAATCTTACCATCTTTCCTAAATAGATGTGACCGTAGTTCAGTACAAACACTATTGGTCGCACATTTTCAGTACTAACATTTCTAAGTGCAGGAAGAAAAAATTTCTTAACAGTATCAAGATCCTGAAGCCATGAAACATAATGACTTAGCTCCTCGAAGTTTAGTTCAGCCACGGGACAGTAGTAGGTCCTGTCTACCAAGCGTTGATCATGTTTTCTTGAACGGAAATAAGCTGACAATAGAAATTAGTTGTCAACTATTTTTGAATAAACAATATCAAAGACATAAATATGGTTAAGAAACTCACATAATGGTATAACTGGAGGCGTCTTCACATTGACCCAGATGTCGGTATTACCTTCAATATCATCTTCCGGACGAATATCAAAGGTGATAACCATATCAGGCTCAAATGCATAAGCCTTGCATAGTGCTCGCCAAGTTTTGCATCCAAAATAGGTGTAGTCGTCTTCGTTGTATAATTTTGCGTGGAAAATATAACCATGCTCGGTCTTCAAGTAAACTTTCTTTACCTCCATAGTACGACTGAAACCTATCTTATCCAAGACAAAAACTCTTGCATGGTAGGGGATACGCTAGTAGAATAGTAAAAAATTAAATTATAAGTTGAAGCAAATGAAGGAGATGTCATGCTTAATTACGAAAAAAGACTTGCCGTTGTGACTTACTATATCCACTTCAAAGTTCTCGTCCAGCTTGATGCTGAAGCGCCTATCATCATCTAGGAAGATTCCGTCGCACAGGCCGCGCTCGTCTTCGCAGTCCTTGCAAATACCGAAATCCTTTTCGTCGTCAGACATTTCCTATGTTCATAGTTGAAACATTAATTGAAAATCGATCGATGACAACAACCAGGATACTCAACACACAAATCCGGGACACTCGATATTTCCTACATATTCTGGCACAAGTCATGCCAAAATTCACGGAAAAATCCGGCATGACCTTTGCTAAAATAGGACATATCGAGCGCCTGAAATTTGCCGGAACGGAAATGAATCAACACTCCAGCAAAACATAGGCCACTCGGAGGTGTAACCTGCAAACATGACCGGCCACTTGGGCAAGCACATATCCTATTTGAGCAACACAAGATATACACTTCAAAATATCTTATAGGACTCATATTGACATGAGCATTCAATAAGAAAAACCAAATCGTAAAATAAGTAAGTATTCAAATTAGCATGCATTCAATAAGCAAAAGTAAATCATCTCATGCGTTCGTACATCATCGAATATTATCACTAATACATCCCGAATAGTATCATACATATAACATCACTAATACAACTAAAACCCTAGCGCACGACGGGTATCGGCGCGGGCGGTGGACACCCACAGAGAAGGAACCATCACAGGATCATAGCTCCAGTGAGATCCCTGGAGAACCTGCCAGGTATTGGAGAACCTGTGCTCCAACGCAAACAAGTAGCAACGGACGTGCACGTCCTCCTCACTAACACGGTGACGTAGTTTCGGTGCTTGATCGGTCGGGCCGTGAAGACGTACGACTACATCAACCAAATTAACGCTTCCGTTGTCGATCTACAAGGGTACGTAGATCACACTCTTCCCCTCTTGTTGCTATGCATCACCATGATCTTGCGTGTGCATAGGAAATTTTTTGAAATTACTACGAAACCCAACAGTGGCATCCGAGCCTAGGTTTTATATGTTGATGTTATATGCACGAGTAGAACACAAGTGAGTTGTGGGCGATATAAGTCATACTGCTTACCAGCATGTCATACTTTGGTTCGGCGGTATTGTTGGATGAAGCGGCCCGGACCGACATTACACGTACGCTTACGCGAGACCGGTTCTCCCGACGTGCTTTGCACATAGGTGGCTTGCGGGTGACAGTTTCTCCAACTTTAGTTGAACCGAGTGTGGCTACGTCCGGTCCTTGTGAAGGTTAAAATAGCACCAACATGACAAACTATCGTTGTGGTTTTGATGCGTAGGTAAGATTGGTTCTTGCTTAAGCCCGTAGCAGCCACGTAAAACTTGCAACAACAAAGTAGAGGACGTCTAACTTGTTTTTGCAGGGCATGTTGTGATGTGATATGGTCAATACATGATGCTAAATTTATTGTATGAGATGATCATGTTTTGTAACCGAGTTATCGGCAACTGGCAGGAGCCATATGGTTGTCGCTTTATTGTATGCAATGCAATCGCGCTGTAATGCTTTACTTTATCACTAAGCGGTAGCGATAGTCGTGGAAGCATGAGATTGGCGAGACGACAACGATGCTACAATGGAGATCAAGGTGTCACGCCGGTGACGATGGTGATCATGACGGTGCTTCGGAGATGGAGATCACAAGCACAAGATGATGATGGCCATATCATATCACTTATATTGATTGCATGTGATGTTTATCTTTTATGCATCTTATCTCGCTTTGATTGACGGTAGCATTATAAGATGATCTCTCACTAATTATCAAGAAGTGTTCTCCCTGAGTATGCACCGTTGCAAAAGTTCTTCGTGCTGAGACACCACGTGATGATCGGGTGTGATAGGCTCTATGTTCAAATACAACGGGTGCAACAGTTGCACACGCGGAATACTCAGGTTATACTTGACGAGCCAAGCATATACAGATATGGCCTCGGAACACAGAGACCGAAAGGTCGAGCGTGAATCATATAGTAGATATGATCAACATAGTGATGTTCACCAATGAAACTACTCCATCTCACGTGATGATCGGACATGGTTTAGTTGGTTTGGATCACGTAATCACTTAGAGGATTAGAGGGATGTCTATCTAAGTGGGAGTTCTTTAAGTAATATGATTAATTGAACCTAAATTTATCATGAACTTAGTACCTGATAGTATCTTGCTTGTTTATGTATGATTGTAGATAAATGGCCCGTGCTGTTGTTCCGTTGAATTTTAATGCGTTCCTTGAGAAAGCAAAGTTGAAAGATGATGGTAGCAATTACACGGACTGGGTCCGTAACTTGAGGATTATCCTCATTGCTGCACAGAAGAATTACGTCCTGGAAGCACCGCTGGGTGCCAGGCCTGCTGCTGGAGCAACACCAGATGTTGTGAACGTCTGGCAGAGCAAAGCTGATGACTACTCGATAGTTCAGTGTGCCATGTTTACGGCTTAGAACCGGGACTTCAACGACGTTTTGAACGTCATGGAGCATATGAGATGTTCCAGGAGTTGAAGTTAATATTTCAAGGAAATGCCCGGATTGAGAGATATGAAGTCTCCAATAAGTTCTATAGCTGCAAGATGGAGGAGAACAGTTCTGTCAGTGAGTATATACTCAAAATGTCTGGGTATAATAATCACTTGATTCAAATGGGAGTTAATCTTCCAGATGATTGCGTCATTGACAGAATTCTCCAATCACTGCCACCAAGCTACATGAGCTTCGTGATGAACTATAATATGCAAGGGATGAATAAGACTATTCCCGAGCTCTTCGCAATGCTGAAAGCTGCGGAGGTAGAAATCAAAAAGGAGCAACAAGTGTTGATGGTCAACAAGACCACTAGTTTCAAGAAAAAGGGCAAAGGGAAGAAGAAGGGGAACTTCAAGAAGAACAGCAAGCAAGTTGCTGCTCAAGAGAAGAAACTCAAGTCTGGACCTAAGCCTGAAACTGAGTGCTTTTACTGCAAGCAGACTGGTCACTGGAAGCGGAACTGCCCCAAGTATTTGGCGGATAAGAAGGATGACAAGGTGAACAAAGGTATATGTGATATACATGTTATTGATGTGTACCTTACTAATGCTCACAGTAGCACCTGGGTATTTGATACTGGTTCTATTGCTAATATTTACAACGCGAAACAGGGACTACGGATTAAGCGAAGATTGGCTAAGGACGAGGTGACGATGCGCGTGGGAAACGGTTCCAAAGTCGATGTGATCGCAGTCGGCGCGCTACCTCTACATCTACCTTCGGGATTAATATTAGACCTAAATAATTGTTATTTGGTGCCAGTGTTAAGCATGAACATTATATCTAGATCTTGTTTGATGCGAGATGGTTATTCATTTAAATCAGAGAATAATGGTTGTTCTATTTATATTTGTAATATCTTTTATGGTCATGCACCCTTGAAGAATGGTCTATTCTTATTGAATCTCGATAGTAGTGACACACATATTCATAATGTTGAAGCCAAAAGATGCAGAGTTGATAATGATAGTGCAACTTATTTGTGGCACTGCCGTTTAGGTCATATCGGTGTAAAACGCATGAAGAAACTCCATACTGATGGACTTTTGGAACCACTTGATTATGAATCACTTGGTACTTGCGAACCGTGCCTCATGGGCAAGATGACTAAAACGCCGTTCTCCGGTACTATGGAGAGAGCAACAGATTTGTTGGAAATCATACATACAGATGTATGTGGTCCGATGAATATTGAGGCTCGTGGCGGATATCGTTATTTTCTCACCTTCACAGATGACTTAAGCAGATATGGGTATATCTACTTAATGAAACATAAGTCTGAAACGTTTGAAAAGTTCAAAGAATTTCAGAGTGAAGTTGAAAATCATCATAACAAGAAAATAAAGTTTCTACGATCTGATCGTGGAGGAGAATATTTGAGTTACGAGTTTGGTATACATTTGAAAAATTATGGAATAGTTTCGCAACTCACGCCACCCGGAACACCACAGCGTAATGGTGTGTCCGAACGTCGTAATCGCACTTCACTAGATATGGTGCGATCTATGATGTCTCTTACTGATTTACCGCTATCGTTTTGGGGATACGCTCTAGAGACGGCCGCATTCACGTTAAATAGGGGACCATCAAAATCCGTTGAGACGACGCCTTATGAACTATGGTTTGGCAAGAAACCAAAGTTGTCGTTTCTGAAAGTTTGGGGCTGCCATGCTTATGTGAAAAAGCTTCAACCTGATAAGCTCGAACCCAAATCGGAGAAATGTGTCTTCATAGGATATCCAAAGGAGACTATTGGATACACCTTCTATCACAGATCCGAAGGCAAGACTTTTGTCGCTAAGTTCGGAAACTTTCTGGAGAAGGAGTTTCTCTCGAAAGAAGTGAGTGGGAGGAAAGTAGAACTTGACGAGGTAACTGTACCTGCTCCCTTATTGGAAAGTAGTACATCACAGAAACCTGTTTCTGTGACACCTACACCAGTTAGTAAGGAAGCTAATGATGATGATCATGAAACTTCAGAACAAGATACTACTGAACCTCGTAGATCAACCAAAGTGAGATCCACGCCAGAGTGGTACGGTAATCCTGTTCTGGAAGTCATGCTACTAGATCATGATGAACCTATGAACTATGAAGAAGCGATGGTGAGCCCAGATTCCGCAAAATGGCTTGAAGCTATGAAATCTGAGATGGGATCCATGTATGAGAACAAAGTATGGACTTTGGTTGACTTGCCCGATGATCGGCAAGCAATTGAGAATAAATGGATCTTCAAGAAGAAGACTGACGCCGACGGAAATATTACTGTCTACAAAGCTCGACTTGTCGCAAAAGGGTTTCGGCAAGTTCAAGGGGTTGACTACGATGAGACCTTCTCACCCGTAGCGATGCTTAAGTCCGTCCGAATCATGTTAGCAATTGCCGCATTTTATGATTATGAAATTTGGCAGATGGATGTCAAAACTGCATTCCTGAATGGATTTCTGGAAGAAGAGTTGTATATGATGCAACCGGAAGGTTTTGTCGATCCAAAGGGAGCTAACAAAGTGTGCAAGCTCCAGCGATCCATTTATGGACTGGTGCAAGCCTCTCGGAGTTGGAATAAACGTTTTGATAGTGTGATCAAAAGCATTTGGTTTTATACAGACTTTTGGAGAAGCCTGTATTTACAAGAAAGTGAGTGGGAGCTCTGTAGCATTTCTGATATTATATGTGGATGACATATTGTTAATTGGAAATGATATAGAATTTCTGGATAGCATAAAGGGATACTTGAATAAAAAAATTTCAATGAAAGACCTCGGTGAAGCTGCTTATATATTGGGCATCAAGATCTATAGAGATAGATCAAGACACTTAAATTGGACTTTCACAGAGCACATACCTTGACAAAGTTTTGAAGATGTTCAAAATGGATCAAGCAAAGAAAGGGTTCTTGCCTGTGTTACAAGGTGTGAAGTTGAGTAAGACTCAATGCCCGACCACTACAGAAGATAGAGAGAAGATGAAAGATGTTCCCTATGCTTCAGCCATAGGCTCTATCATGTATGCAATGCTGTGTACCAGACCTGATGTGTGCCTTGCTATAAGTCTAGCAGGGAGGTACCAAAGTAATCCAGGAGTGGATCACTGGACAGCGGTCAAGAACATCCTGAAGTACCTAAAAAGGACTAAGGATATGTTTCTCATATATGGAGGTGACAAAGAGCTCATCGTAAACGGTTACGTTGATGCAAGCTTTGACACTGATCCGGACAATTCTAAATCGCAAACCGGATACGTGTTTACATTAAACAGTGGAGCTGTCAGTTGGTGCAGTTCTAAACAGAGCGTCGTGGCGGGATCTACGTGTGAAGCGGAATACATAGCTGCTTCGGAAGCAGCGAATGAAGGAGTCTGGATGAAGGAGTTCATATCCGATCTAGGTGTCATACCTAGTGCATCGGGTCCAATGAAAATCTTTTGTGACAATACTGGTGCAATTGCCTTGGCGAAGGAATCCAGATTTCACAAGAGAACCAAGCACATCAAGAGACGCTTCAATTCCATCCGGGATCTAATCCAGGTGGGAGACATAGAGATTTGCAAGATACATACGGATCTGAATGTTGCAGACCCGTTGACTAAGCCTCTTCCATGAGCAAAACATGATCAGCACCAAGGCTCCATGGGTGTTAGAATCATTACTGTGTAATCTAGATTATTGACTCTCGTGCAAGTGGGAGACTGAAGGAAATATGCCCTAGAGGCAATAATAAAGTTATTATTTATTTCCTTATATCATGATAAAAGTTTATTATTCATGCTAGAATTGTATTAACCGGAAACATAATACATGTGTGAATACATAGACAAACAGAGTGTCACTAGTATGCCTCTACTTGACTAGCTCGTTAATCAAAGATGGTTATGTTTCCTAACCATGGACAAAGAGTTGTTATTTGATTAACGGGATCACATCATTAGTTGAATGATCTGATTGACATGACCCATTCCATTAGCTTAGCACCCGATCGTTTAGTATGTTGCTATTGCTTTCTTCATGACTTATACATGTTCCTATGACTATGAGATTATGCAACTCCCGTTTGCCAGAGGAACACTTTGTGTGCTACCAAATGTCACAACGTAACTGGGTGATTATAAAGGAGCTCTACAGGTGTCTCCAAAGGTATATGTTGGGTTGGCGTATTTCGAGATTAGGATTTGTCACTCCGATTGTCGGAGAGGTATCTCTGGGCCCTCTCGGTAATGCACATCACTTAAGCCTTGCAAGCATTGCAACTAATGAGTTAGTTGCGGGATGATGTATTACAGAACGAGTAAAGAGACTTGCCGATAACGAGATAGAACTAGGTATAGGATACCGACGATCGAATCTCGGGCAAGTAACATACCGATGACAAAGGGAACAACGTATGTTGTTGTGCGGTCTGACCGATAAAGATCTTCGTAGAATATGTAGGAGCCAATATGAGCATCCAGGTTCCGCTATTGGTTATTGACCGGAGACGTGTCTCGGTCATGTCTACATTGTTCTCGAACCCGTAGGGTCCGCACGCTTAAGGTTTCGATGACAGTTGTATTATGAGATTATGAGTTTTTGATGTACCAAAGTTAGTTCGGAGTCCCGGATGTGATCACGGACATGATGAGGAGTCTCGAAATGGTCGAGACATAAAGATTGATATATTGGACGGCTATATTCGGACACCGGAAGTGTTCCGGGTGATTTCGGAGAAAACCGGAGAGCCGGAGGGTTACCGGAACCCCCCCCCCCCCCCGAGAGAAGTAATGGGCCATATGGGCCTTAGTGGAGAGAGAGGGGCTGCCAGAGGTGGGCCGCGCGCCTCCTCCCCCTGGTCCGAATTGGACTAGGAGATGTTGGGCGGCGCCCCCCTTTCCCTCTCCCTCCCCACTTCTTTCCCCCTCCTAGTAGGAGTCCTACTCCTACTAGGAGGAGGACTCCTCCTTGGCGCGCCTATAGGGCCGGCCGGCCTCCTCCCCTTGCTCCTTTATATACGGGGGCAGGGGGCACCCCTAGACACACAAGTTGATCTTCACGATCGTTCCTTAGCCGTGTGCGGTGCCCCCTTCCACCATATTCCACCTCGATAATATTGTCAGTGCTTAGGCGAAGCCCTGCGACGGTAGTACATCAAGATCGTCACCACGCCGTCGTGCTGACGGAACTCTTCCTCGACACTTTGCTGGATCGGAGTCCGGGGACCGTCATCGAGCTGAACGTGTGCTAGAACTCAGAGGTGCCATAGTTTCGGTGCTTGATCGGTCGGGCCGTGAAGACGTACGACTACATCAACCAAATTAACGCTTCGGTTGTCGATCTACAAGGGTACGTAGATCACACTCTTCCCCTCTCGTTGCTATGCATCACCATGATCTTGCGTGTGCGTAGGAAATTTTTTGAAATTACTACGAAACCCAACACTAACTCCTCACCAACCTGCGCCCCCTGGTAGGTAGCGCCTCCGAGTACCACCCCGGCGGAGCCCAGTCCCGGACATGACCCATCTGGTGACGCAGGTGTCCTCCGCCGACTCGACGACGAGGATGCGGGATAGGCATCGTCGACGTCGATGCTGGAATAATTGCTTTAACTAAAAAAGTAAACTAGTTCTATTAATTTTTATACTAAAAATAAAATAGTTGTATTAACTCAACTAGTTCAATTAACCACTTACTATGAATAAAAATAAACTAGTTTTTACTAAAAATAAACTAGTTCAACTAGTTATATTAATTTTCTTACTAATTCTATTAAACACTTACTAAAAATAGTAAAAAAAAACTAGTTAGATGAACTCTAAAATTTAACCCTAACTGATGAACTCTAAAATTTAATGAACCCTAACTAATTTGATGAACTCTAAAATTTAACCCTAACTAATTTGATGAACTCTAAAATTTAATGAACCCTAACTAATTTGATGAACTCTAAAATTTAACCCTAACTAATTTGATGAACTCTAAAATTTAACCCTAACTAATTTGATGAACTCTAAAACTAATTCTATTTAGCAACTACTGCCATAATTAGCATCTAATTTGATGAACCCTAACTAATTAGATGAAATCTGAAATTTAACCCTAAGAACCCTAGCTAGACAGAGGTAGGGGAGGAGGAGGACGAGGGCGTGCTCACCTCTGGCGTCGGCGGAGTTAGGGAGAGGGGCACGCGGCATCGAGGTCGGGAACGGGGTCGGGGTCGGGGCGGCGGGCGCACGGCGGAGGGCGGCGATGTAGGGGGGCGTCGAGGTCGGGGTCGGGGGTGGCGTCGAGGTCGCGGTCGGGGGCGGGGGCGGCGTCGAGGGTGTGCGGAGAGCGACGGGTCGCGCGCGGCGGCCGACGGCGATGCAAGGCGGCGACAGCGGAGGAGTAGGGATTTGGGGGAAGTGGCTGTGGGGGAAGAACGAACCGCGTGGTTAAGTTAAAAGTAGCAGTAGCGCGTTCCAGGAAGTGCGCTGCTGCTACGGTAGCTACAGCGCGTTTCTTAACAAGCGCTACTACTATTCCTTCTCTTTTTTATTTGCTTTCCATTTAATTTTATTTTCGTTAGCAGTAGCGCCTTTGTTCGTAAACGCGCTGCTACAAAACAAGTAGTGGTAGCGTGGTTCTACGTAGATCGCTATTACTATGTGTAGCCTATCGGCTAAGCCGTGGGAATTTTAGTAGTAGCGCTTTTGTACTCGGGCGCGCTACTGCTATAACTGTATCTGTAGCGTGGTTTAAAACACCGCGCTGCTGCTAATTAGCACCAACGTGCATTTTTAGCCCGTGCTACTGCTAATGTTCTGTGTATAAGGTTTTCCCTAGTAGTGTGATACCAATATGATATGGTATGTATGCAATGGATGGTGTAGATCACTAATGTGCACAAGTAACATTGCCGGCAATACTCAAATGGCTAATCTCGATAGGCAAGTGACGCAAAATGGGCTTGGGGTTATCAATGCAATGGCAAGGGAATATACAATGCAGGGATACCACGATTCCAAGATGATATGGAGGTTACCGTCCATGGTGATGATGAGTGGCGGTGATCTTGATGGAGATACCAAGATGATGGAGACTCGTCCCTAGGTAGCCGAAACACCTTAGGAAACGGAAAAACCACGAACTCAAAATCTCAAATGTCAAATGTCAAATGGTGGTAGCGGGATGTGGAGGTGATTTTGTGGAAGCTCAATGGAATTGCGGAATGGCAATGAGGGGTTGTGGAGTACGCAATGCGGAAATGGAGGGTAAGGTGGTGGACTATACACAGTGTCGGAGTTGGAAGCACGGTCCCTAAGTAGCCGAAACACCTTAGGAGACACAACTCACAACACAAACAAAATTGGGTTAAGGTGTGGTGGTGGAAGTGTATGGTGGTCAAGCCTATGCGGAAGTTATGGTGGTGGTGGTGGCTGATCAAGAAGCAATCGTCCCTACGTAGTCTAAACACCTTAGGAGACTCAAATCACAACTCAAACAACCACTAATGCTATGGTGAACAAAATTGGTTAGGTTGCGGAAGTCGGTGGTGGTTATGCGGAGGTTGTACGGTGGAAGCCCTAGGCAAAGATGCCAAAGTTCCAAAATTTTGATGGAGTCAAATGGTGATGGTAGTTTTTTTGTGGGAAGGGGGATGTCAAGAGATTTTCAACGAGATAAAGAACACGAAAATTGGACTCCAGATGAATTAGTTATGGACAAAACGATGAAGCGGGAAAGCTGAAATGTACAGGGGCCGGATATCCGGGGGCTGATGTCTAGAACCATGCGGATTTTATTATCTAGGAGTCGGATGTCCGGCTTGGGGCCCGGATGTCCATCTTGAGGCCCGGATGTCCGGCGCGACGATTCCAGATCTCGTTTGGGGCGGAAATTTTTGAATTGGGGCGGAAATTGATGATTCCAAGGGCAAAATTGGAGAGATTTCATGGATGGAAAGTGGGGAAAAGTGGGGAGATGCTAGATCCACTCGAAACCAAGCAAATCCATGGATCAAAATCAACAAAACATCATTAAACCAACAAATCACAAAAAAAAATTGGGGGCTATTTTTTGGTGGGGATTTTTGAATTTAAGACAAAATCAACAAAATTAGGATAGAAAACACAACGGGGAGGCTCCGAAATCGTGATCAACGTGGCTCATGATACCAAGATGATGTAGGGTGGGACCCTATACGGCCGATCTTTCACGAAAGGAGCAGATCCCAACTAAGAACACGAAGAACACGGGGAAGAACGGAGAGAAATCACAAGGGGAAACACTCAAGAACATGTCCAATCACACATCCACTAGACAAACAAACACACAAGATCCACAAGGTACATGAACAACAAAGGGAAAGATACAAGGTAAGGTTCATCTCCATGAGGAGGTCTTGAATCCATGAGGGGATCTTCCCGTGAGGGGTCTTGAATCCAAGGTGGATCTTCTCCGAAGAGGGGCCGCGCTCTCTCTCGTGGAGTAGATCCGTAATGGATGAGCAAAGCTCTATCTCTAAATGAGCTACTACTTTGCTAACCCTAACTAGGAGAAGGGGAGTAGTATATATGGTCTAAGCCACGAAGGAGTAAGTGGGAAAGGGGATACATGGGCTTCGGGCCCTGTCCATGCGCGCAGGAAGGCGCCGGATGTCCGGGCTGGGGGACGGATGTCCGGCTGTTCGCGAGACGCCAGATGTCCGGGGCACTGGCCGGATGTCCGGCCTGGCGGTGGCCGAATCTGTTCTTCTCTGGATAGGCATTGCCGGATTTCCGGGGTTGGTCGCCGGATGTCCGGGCGTTGCTGAGGCGCCGAATGTCCGGGCTGGCGCCGGATGTCCGGCCGCTGAAGCTCTTGGCCTTCTGTTGGTGCAGCTCCTGGGCGGCTGCATAGGCGCCGGATGTCCGGCCCTTGGCCCGGATGTCCGGCCGCTGTAGCGTCAGCAGCTCCATCTTCTTCCGCCGTCGCTTCCAGGCTTCCATCGCGGATGGTGTAGTTGTTTCTTGGTGCTTGCACTCCTTCTCGTCATTCGTGAAGCTCCGACAATACCTATGCATGCACACGGGAGAAGTGTCAAGTAGTATACTATCATCGAAGGGGTCAAGTGAGCACGTGTAAAGGAGATGATTCACCTTTGTGTATTTGATGTAGATGTCGCACGTATCACTCGCCGAACGGACTCTTGATATGGTGATGTCCATAGAATGCTCTGCATCAGCTTATATAGCCCCGCACCCACGGGCCAGTGGCCGCACACACCACTAACTCACGTACGCATGTACCACACCGGCCACTACCAGATGACCCGGCCACTACGTTGGCACTAACCACCTGCAACTAACTCCTTGAATCCCTCCATGAGGACGCCAACTAACTGATCCATGCAACTCCCACATGCATGGCCCAGCCGCTGCTCTCGGCCAGCACACCAACGTTGCGCCAACTGACCAAAGGCACAACGCAAGTCCCGGCAGCCCACTCACGCGGCCGGACGACCAGCCTCCATCCTGCATGTCAAGATCATTCCTAACAGCGCCAAGGAAGGTGTCAGCGGGGCTCTCCTATTCTCTATTGTGGTCTTCGGGGAGAGGCGCATGGTGGCGATGATCCACGCCGTGGTGCGCGTCATGGGGTGCCGGTGCTTGGGCGGTGGCGGGCGTAGCTGGTGATGCCCTCCTACATGGAGGCTTCATCGACCTTGCCTAGATGGTGTGTGGTGGGCGGCCATGGCGGCTCGATCTGGTTCTGCCAAATCTGGACACCGGTGCTAGGAGCGGCCTGGGGCTGCTCTCTAGAGGCGCCTGGGCAGGACGGGTGCATGGTGAGTGTCGTGCTTCTGTATAGTACTGGTGGAGTCACGGTGGCCTATGATTCGCTCCATATCTGGCCATGTCCTTGGAGGTGGACTGCGGCGTCCCGATGTCTGTGCGCTTATATATGTGTGCAGTGGTGGGATTGGGGTGCAACAGGTGATATTGAGCTGCGAGCAGACGATGTGGTGGTGGTGTGACGTTGTGCTCCCGCGTGCTCGAGCATGCTACTCCGGAGTTAAGGCGTGCGGGTTCCCTTGTGCGATGCGAGGTGTCCTAGCGGCACTATGCAGTCCTACAGATCGGTGCCCATAGCCACGGGCATGGCGTCGTGTGAGCTCCCTCGAGCCATGGCCAGTGGGCTCTGGCCGAGGGTTGCTCTACGGCGGCTGGCGGCAGCAACTAGGTAGAGCCTCCAATCCACCAGGACTGATTGGAGCCGCAGTGTTGCATCCCTAGCTAGTGGTAATGTACTAGAGTAGTTAAGCATTCATACTTCATGTTCATTTTCCTTTAAATTGGAATTAAGGGAAATTGAAAAGCATAATAAGCCATCTTTAAAGGGTTAAAACCCTAAATTTTACCACTAGCTAGGGATGTGACAACTCAGACGTCGATGCTTCCTACCGTGGAGGCTTGTATGTCGAGTTGGTGGCTGATGACGAGCAAGGATTGGAAGAAGGTGATTTTTGCTCTTCCTACCGTGGTTGGTGTGGAGGGATGTGGATGGTTTGTAGAACCTCGAGTCTTGGATGTCGGGGCGGCGGCCCTGATTGGCGGTCCGCATGTTTCTGTCTCCGGCAGGCATCATGATGGCAGCGGTGGCTATGCCTCAAGGCCGTGTGGGCGGCAAGAGGTGTAGTAGCGGGGGGGGGGGGGGGGGGGGGGGGTCGGGATCGCACTCTATTGTTGACATCGGGCACCCAAATATGGATCTGAAGGTCGGTGTCTTGGGTACCTCATTAAACCCATTAAGCTATGCGTGAAGGGTGGCCAACCAGCTATGCCACGTGGCGCAAGCTGGTTGGCCGCTGTGAGAATATTTTGGAATTTTTTAGATAAAGGTGTAGATTATTTTTAAAATGTATTTTCTTTAGATGGATATGAGGACCACTGGTATTTTTTAAATGGGGGGTTATGCAAAGTGACACTCGTTGGTAGGCTGCGGTGGTAATTTTTTCTTTTTTACTTCTTTTCTTAGATGAAGGTGAGGATTTTTTCTGGGATGTTTTTTTAGACGGAAGCGAGAACTCTACGTATTTTTTTAAATGAAAACATGCGCACAACTTCCTCTCAAGCGGCGCTATAGGGTGGCGCCCCAACCACTAGTGGTGGTGAAGCTTTGCACCATTTCCCCTTCCAAGGGCATTGTCGTGGAGCTTAGGTTGTCTAAGATGTATCATGGCATGTATCTAGGCCTACAGGTGTTAGTTCTCGGAAATGTAGTTGCGTGCGTCTGTGCTGTCTGGTTATCCCAATTTGCTTTGTAAGAGGACCTCTTTGCTACATTGTATTGTCCGACCGTGTACTTTGGTTCTAGCCGGTCGCCTGACGGCCGTTTGATTTGCCCCCTCGCGCACACTGTTGAAATTCCCTGATCATCTCCTTCATCGCAGTTGGGTCGACCGCATTTGTCCCCTTTCTTCTCGACGGCGCCAGCATCGTGGTGCTACGGCATGCTACCGTCAGTTGCTTCCCACTGTCGCTGTTGTTGCCATTTAAAGCTTGCCATGGGAGCCATCACAGCACACATTGTTGCACTGATGTAGTGCTTGCCGCTTGTCGTTGCAGCAATTGCGTGTGCTACTCAATATCCCCGCACCGTCCCCGTCGACGATTCCAGCATTGATGACGCTGGGCATCGCCCGTTGAAGCTCGCCATGCATGCCACCCCAGCATCCCATCACCCCCATTTGCTTGTTCTAGCAAAAAGAAACCACGATTCCAGCAAAAATCTCCGACGTCACAACAAAAACCACTGTTGGTCCTAGTGAAACACATCATCGCTTACAGCAAAAAATTACTGCCGCCGCAGCAAAAAACACCATTGGTTCCAGCATCACATTGCAGCTTTTTCAACGGCTGGTTGAAGCACAAAAAATGTGACGGCCTCCATTGTAACATGCACGGCTAGTGATCTGCCGGATGCCGGATGTGGCTTCAGTTTGAGCATCGGCAGTGATGACGCATCGCGGGGTGCAACGCCCGTTGTAGCTTCTTTTTGCGCTGGTTGTAGCTCCCCGTGTTGACCTCTTTCAGCCTCCACTAGGGCGCTCGCGGTGGCACACACGACGACCGTGGGCTTCATGGGGGCACATCCATGCATGCGCTCTAGGGGAAGGGGCAGCAGGGGGAAGGAGCGGTAGTAGTAGTGGCGGAGCGGGGATGGAAGTAAGGATCAAGAAGAGGGATGGTTCCAATGTCGAAACATGTGGCGAGGCAGAAAAGAAAGGGGAGTGGGCGGTTGCACGGGCCGGCTAACCGAATACAGTCCTACCTACAAAGCGGGGGGGGGGGGGGGGATATAATGGCCAAGATGAGATTGAGATGTCCGTGGCAAAGATGCATATAGTTTCAATGGAGTAATGGCATTTTGTTAATTAGACAAAAGCAATGGCATAAGCAGAATTGCAGGGCATTGACATAAACTTTTTTTTTGTTTTTCTTAATATTAAGCCCATTATGCGTTAATACGTAGTGATGTAAATTATCATTGACTTCTTTTGTTATGTTTGCATCCCCATTCGAAAACTACTCAACCTACAAATGTCCTGTAAACTGCCTCATCTTTGATTGGTTGCTGATGAGACACTTAGAATTCAATTTCTATGTTCAGTTGTAACGTATTGAACAGGTTTCTTTTGCTGGATGTTTTCAACAAAGAGAATATATTAATATCATGGAGATACCAATTGCTGGATGTTGATATCTCACAGATTCTTTTGCTCAATTAATTTGCCTATGCAGGAAGTACATGCGTATTATGAATCTAAGTTTGCTGAGATCGGGGCATCGATAGAAGACTATACGGTGTAGAGTTATTTACCCAAAACCATCACATTATGGGCTAGGGTAACAGATCGGTACCACATTTGAGGCAAGGCACAAAAAACCACCAACAATGGGGCTAATCTGTAACGCGGAGCACTGACACTGCGTTTTAGCCCAGAAAACAGCGAATCCGACAGGTGGGTCCCGCCTATCGCGCTGACGTGGCAAATACCAAGCACACAAAAAAACTTTGACTAGCTGAGGTGGCAGATGAGCTGCGGGCCCCGCCTGTCATTGACTACATGGTCATCTTCATCCCATCTCTATTTCTATGGAGCATTGTGTCGAGCAGCTTGTGCGCGACGAGCCATCTCTGTCGATGCAAGTCGAGAGCTCCATGGGCAAGGCGAAGGGGAAGCAGCTGCAGGACGAGTACTACCACCTTGCCAAGGAGCAGGGCTACCGGAGCGGCGCGGCCTTCAAGCTGCAACAGCTCGACCACCGCTTTTGGTTCCTCCCGCCGGCGCGCGCCGTGCTCGACCTCTGCGTGGCGCCGGGGGGCTGGATGCAGGTGGCCGTCGCTCGTGCCCCCGCTGGCGCCTTCGTCGTCGGCGTCGACCTCATGCCCATCCACCCCGTCCGCGGCGCGCGCCGTGCTCGACCTCGACGCAGAGCCCCCGAGCCGTCTCCTGCGCGGGTCCTCCTTCTCGGGCTAATGGAGGCAGATGTAGCATGGCTACGCGCAGTAGAAGCCGATGGACGATAGGAGGGAGCTCTGCGTCAGTGCCGGAGGGAGCTCCGCGGCTGCGCGCAGTAGACGCCGACGGGCGGCGGGAGGAAGCACTGCGGCAACACTGGAAGGGAGCTCCGCGGCTGCGCGCACTGGATGACGACCCGGGCAAGGGAACAGAGCTCTGCGGCGGCCGTTGCACTCCTCACGGCGGTTGCTGTCCGACGAGCACGGCTGCAGGTTCAACTCCTGTCGACCTTGAGCACGGGAGGGACGCAATGACTTTTTTAATTTGTTTGTAGGACCTGATTGCTTTTGTTGAAAATTTACAGGGACCGAATTGACAGGAAAAGAAAAGATAAAAGTAAGAAAATAAACACATGAGTCATTGACAGGTGGGACCCTCGTCCAAGTCATTAAATTGTCCACATAGGCACGCCACGTCAACCTGCTCACGTGGAATTTTTTTGCCAAATCATCCGACAGGCGGGACCCACCTGTCGGATTCACTGTTTTCTGGGCTAAAACGCAGCGTCAGTGCTCCGCATTACAGATTAGTCCCATTGTTGGTGGTTTTTTGTGCCCTGCGTCAAATGTGGTATTAATTTGTTACCCTAGCCCATAATGTGGTGGTTTTGGGTAAATAACTCTACGGTGTATGCAGAATTAACTTCTCACTTAGAAGAGCTAAGCGTAGAGGTGAAGCTTCAGGATGCAGAATTGCGTGCACTACTTGACACTCATTTTGCTGAGATGCAAAACGTGGCGACTGTACACGTGGCACTGGCTAACGCTAGGTTGATGTCTCTGAAGGAGCAGATGAAGAAGATGGCTGAAGAAGACGAGGCGACCACGGAGGATCTGGTCGAATTCATGGAACTGAATTGCCATCAACTCTTTCCTTCCCTACCCAGCCTACCCCCATGCCCCTTCTGATCAAAGCTGGTGAATGTTTTTTTTGTGCAACTCGGTGAACTGCTTACCATACTCTACAACATATTATGTATTTCTACTTCATGATATTTACTGTGATGTCCGAGGACTCTCTCGTTTAACATTATCTTTTGTCAAGTACATGGTAGCTAGCTACTTAGCTGGAGCTAGGGTCGCCAAGTCATCCTGTGTCTAAGATGTTGTATAAGCAGTAATGGTGTTTCAAACTATCAGAAATATGCACTACTTCTTACTTATTTCTTTTAGGAACACTTTTGTTGGACAGGAATTTGGTGAATATGGTTCAACGCACACCCCTTATGAATAGTAAATTAAAAAATAAACAAAAAGTCAACACATACACTCCTATGAATAGTAAATTCGAAAAAAAAATGTTATACTTGCACATGAAGTTTCACCAAGAAACGACTTCCGTGGTATCCTGGGAAAAAATGACAAAGATCGAACCTATATTAAAAGACAATGTTGTATGAATAGTATGATCCCGGCTGTATTTGTATTGTTCCAATTATATTTTCTTCACTAAGAGTACGACGGCTGTCATTTCTTTGTGAAAATGCACACTTGAGTATAATGGTCAACCAAGTTTGATATCCCCGAAATTCAGAATTTTTTATTTTTTTTTTCTAGTATTTTTGGAATATAATATTCATTATGGTGGAACCATGTTCGCCTATGTACTTTCGCGCTCACGTTCTATTTTTTTATTTCCTAATTTTCAGGTGCTTGAAAATTTTATGTATCACACTCATCTAGTACCACTCAGCCTCATGATGTTCTGCAAGTGCGAAATAACATTTAACTGTGTTATGTGGTGAGTTTGGTTCAAAGATAATTATATGTTGATCCATAGTCTTTAGAGATGTGATTTTGACTTAATGAACTTTTGAGTCAATGTGCTAACGGATAGTCGCTTATTAGTTGGCCACATAAGAAAATAGAATAGAGTTGTCTTCCCGTTAACAAAAAATTTCAAAACTCGAAGCAAACAACTATTGCGTACTAGTATAATTAATTAGATGATATCCCGCGCATTGCTGTGGGACTTTCTACCTTTTATTGCAGCTTCAAAGGAAAGTGTCCATGGATGAATGAAAATGAAATATGTCATCAATTAAAGGTCCATCCCATTCCCCTGCCCCTTAGGTTAGCAAATAGGCTGCGTCAAATGTATCCCTCCCATACACCCTAGACCCTACTGAAAGCATAACTTGCCAGGCACCTCCCTACGAAATGGTTGCTTCCCAGTTGGCTTGCAGGTGAAACATACCCATATGAGATCTAGTTTGAAAGATCTTGTCACGACGAACCCAATGGTGAAGACGGGTCTGAATTCCGGCACGTGGTTTGAAAGATATGACTTTCTAAAAATTGAAGAACCAGAATAAATACACGTGAATATGCTTTGCTGTCCATCGGATATAATAAGTCTGACTGCATTTAATGATCAATCACATGCACTAGCAGACAAATCCTACGCATGCATGTGTGTGGCAGAGCCGGCCGCTCGTTCCCTCCGTTTAGTGTACGTGCACTTTGGAGGCTTTAGGAAGAAATGTTGATGCGAAGTTGATTTTTCTGGGTTGTTGGATCTTTCATCGGAAGGTTGTTGTTTATCCTCTACCTCCGGCCTCTTCCTCCTACTGAACCGCCAACTGCCACCAGCTGATCCACCCGTCGCCGTCACCCCCGACCGCCTTGCTTCCCTGCCCTCCCCTGTCGCCACCCTCTACCATCCCTCTGGGACACCCCGGCGACCAGATTTTTTCGGCGACCCATCTCACCCCCACCCACACCTGTCAACCCTCTTTCCGCTTTCGACTATGACACCACTTCTCGGGCAACGTTGGCTCTTCACCGAATGGTTGTTGTTTGTCTTCTACCTCCGGCTTATTCCTCCTTAATAGGCAACCACCACCCGTCGATCCGCTAGCCGCGGCCGCCACCCCCGACCATACCTCCGAACCAGCCTAGCGACCAATTTTTTCCGGTGAACCGCCGCACCCCTACGAACCTTCTTCCTTGCCCCCGACTATGACGCCACTCGTCACTACCGCTTGAAGTGTCCTCCTTGTCTCCGACGAGGTCCTGGCTCAGCCTCACAGTGCCATCGACGTCTTCGGCATATTACATAAAATAGACATAGTTAAATTTGTATTCAAGCAAGCTTCCATATGATTATGATTTGTAACCATCGACTAATTTTTTCAAGATATATCTATAGACAAATTATGAATTTAAAAAATCAAATTACATCGTATATTATGGATTTGCATGGGTTGGGGGGGGGGGGGTTACAGTATAGTCGAGCAAATCAAACTAAGTGCCCCCTTCATGGTACATGTGTTGCACATTTCATAACCACCAAAAATCAGCTGTATGGATTTAGTGTGTTTTGTATCTTCGTCATCGAAGAAAACTACATCCTGAAAATGATTTAAAAACATCATTGGAATACATATGTAGATATCTTAATTCATGTCAAACATTTGCAGCTAATGTCAATGAAATAAATGATGAAGTATATACACAGCAGATATAAGTTTAACTCACTACATTTTTTGTTCAGTGTAGAGGGCTTCTCTGTTGTTTATGCTAAGAAAAAACAACGGCCTGCTCCTGAGAGTGGCACGCCGCAGTTCATGCCCTCTGGCATCATCATCGACACCCACCACATGAACTTCCGCACCCCCTAGGCAAGATGAGATGTGGGCTTCATCAGCCCCGCGCGAACCTCAGCGGCCTCGGCAACACTGCCGGTTGTGTATAGTTGACCTGCAAAGTTTCAAGGTACAACTCATTCAAAATTTGAAATTTGACAAATTTAAGTTTCATCAAAAAAATTGGAAACATTTTATACAAAGAGTGGCACTTGTGTATAGTTGACCTGCAAAGTTTCAAGGTGAAATGTTCTCTCGTTTGGAAGAAACTAAAAAGAGAAATTTATATACAATGATAGCATGATTCTCGATGCAAACTGAATGGTCTAAATAGAAGGTACATGTGGGTATGAAAAATCCACACTCATCTAATCTCTTTCCCACTTTTTGGGTACATCAGAATCGACTTACTTGTGACCTTTGGTAATATCATAGTAGCTAGTCAAACAAAGAGAACTGTAGCTTGCTCAGCAGCTAACATGGTAATACATTTTGTTCAACGCAAGAAGAGGATGTAAGCTTAATTGCATTTGTTTATGAGAAAGTCCTTTCATTCTGATTTGAGATATCAAGGCCATGAATAAATTTAGAAGGCGTGCAGTTTTACCTCAACACCATGGCAAACAGTGGCATGTCACTCGAACTTCTCCGGAAAATAGTGTGTTGGTCCTGATCTTTAGAAGCACCATTTTCGGTTTCAGATTTGAGTGGTGGCGAACCTAGAACATGAACTATGGTAGGAAGACAAGAACCAGAAGAAGGATATCTGCAATGGTAGACATCATGTCATCTCTAAACCTCTCAACTTCTATTTTCCGGTGTGGCACATACCTGCTTGAATAGACGGGGGAGCTTTAAAACAGGTTTATGTGCATTTCATATATTTCCTTTACAAAAATGTAGATATATATAAGTTAGAGAACTAAACAAGGATGGTTGGAAATATCAGCTCATCACACACAGAATAATGATAAGGGGGAAATATACAGCAACCAAGTAATTGCCCAGGAAACTATTAGAGCAGCACACAACTTAAGTATTGTGAACCTGAAAAAACACCTACTTCAGCTGGGCTACCAGTCTTAGATGAATCCAGTTGTCCCAGTGATAGTGACGCCGACCAGGCCATGTCATGCAACATCATCGATTGGAAGGCATCCCATGTTCAGCATCAACGGCATCGCTGATGTGTCTAGGTTTTCTTTGCAGGCAGAGCTGACCGGTCTGCATTGTACTATAGAGTTGAGTTTGATACCAAGACGCTAGTACGAAGGGCAATATAGCACTTTTAGAGCGTTAACCACAGTACCCAAATCGCTCATCAAGCATATTGCAATTAATCGAAGTCGGCATGTGGTTAGAAGAAATGCAAAAACAAAAGCAAAAAAAGAAGAACACAGGAACACATAGATATGCAAATATCTAATATGACACTCTGCAGATTAAATAGGAGAAAACACATGCATATATTTTAAAAAATGTATTGAAGAAACTGCATTCAATAACCTTTTGGTGTTAAACATGTAAACCTTCGGTGTTGTATAAACCGCAGGATAGATAGATCAGGTTGTTAGGTTGTTGTGATTGAGTCCTTGGAGATCAATCCACGCCATGTGTATCTCGCCGTAACTACTTGGCTTCGGCCCATATATTAACATGCAATGCGTCCCTGCTAGGCATACGCTTAACCTATTTTCACATGCTATACAGAGCCTACCTCTTCCTTCGCATCTAGATGTCGAGCTCCTCCTCATCCGTCGCCATGGCCACGCCCTCCATCGCCTCTCTCGGTCACACCATCACCGAAAAACTGACCCGAGAGAACTTCCTGGTGTGGAAGGCACGGGTCTTGCCACACATCAAGGGGGCGGGGCTGATGGGCTATCTGGATGGCTCGATCAAGGAACCCGCCGCCGTGGTCCACACCGAGAAGGACAGCGCCGGCAAGAAGGAGATCACGTCCTCGCCGACCCCTGAGCATGCTGTGTGGGTTACCCAAGACCAGCAGATCCTTCCGTTTTTTATCTCATCGCTCTCTCGTGAGGTCTTACTGCAGGTCAGCTCCCACACCACCGCCGCTTCGATCTGGAACGCCTTGTTGCAGAGTTTTTCCTCGCAGTCGAGGGCGAGGGTCATCCAACTCTGTGCTCTGCCATTGAGCACACCCGCAAAGGAGACATGACCGCTGTTGCTTACTTCACCATGATGGTGAGCATCTCCGACGAGCTGGCAGCCGCCGGCAAGCCGCTGGATGAAGACGATGTCGTCGATCACATCCTGCAAGGTCTCCTCCACGAACCCGACTACAACGGCTTCGTCTCGGCCATCTCCACCCGCACCGCCACCGAGCAGCCTATCGGCCTCAGCAAGCTCTTCTCCCTGCTGCTCTCGGCCGAAGCTCGCATCGCCGCCCAAAACACCGCCTTCCACTCCGCAAATCTGGAGGCGGCTCCCGCGGCTACATGAACAACCCGAGGGGCGGAAACAACAGTGGAGGCGGCTCCCGCGGCTACATGAACAACAACGCGGGCGCCCACTACCCTGACCATCCTGGTGGCGGTTTTGGAGGTGGACAGCGGCAAGGAGGTGGTGACCGCGGTGACCGCGAGCGCGAGAAGTGTCAGATCTGCAAACTTGAAGGGCACGGCGCATGGCGTTGCAAGAAGCGCTTTGATCGTAACTTCAACAACAATGTCCGCAACCCCGCAGGAGGCGGCGGTGGCGGAGGATGCGGCGGTGGTGGAGGACAGCGCTCGGCTAACGCAGCTCACGCCTATGGAGTTGATACCAATTGGTATCTTGACACCGGTGCCAGTGACCACGTGACAGGAGAGTTGGAGAAGCTCGCTGTTCGTGATCGTTATACCGGCACGGAACAAATCCACACGGCAAGTGGTCAAGGTATGGATGTTGCACATATTGGTCATTCGGTCCTTACTACCCCTAATGGTTCCTCTTTAGCACTAAACAATATCCTTCATGCTCCACAAACCGACCAGAGTTTACTTTCCGCTCATCGTCTTATGCAAAACAATCATGCTTTTCTTGAGATTTACCCTGAAATTTTCTTTGTCAAGGATCGGGCCACTCGGAGCACCATTCTTCAAAACAAGAGTAGAGATGGCTTGTTCCCTGTATCCGGCCATCAGGGTGTTCATCATCGTCAAGTGCTAGGCGTGGCAAAGCCATCCACTTCACGGTGGCACAAGCGCTTAGGGCATCCTTCACTACCGGTGGTCCAGAAAATTCTTCGTGATTTTAGTCTTCCAGTGTCAAATAAACAAGATCATCATCTGGCTTGTGATGCATGTCAAATAGCCAAGAGCCATCAACTTCCTTATTCTAGGTCTACTAGTGAGTCGAAAGTTCCTTTAGAGCTTGTTTTTTCAGATGTGTGGGGTCCTGGCCCAATTTCTGTAGGCAGACAAAAAATATTATGTGAGCTTCATTGATGATTTCAGTAAATTTAGTTGGGTCTATTTGCTGAAGAATAAGTCTGATGTGTTTGAGAAATTCCATCTCTTTCAAAAGCATGTTGAACGACTCTTTGATCGCAAAATTCTTACTATGCAAACCGACTAGGGGGTGAATACCAAAAACTTCACTCTTCTTTTGACCGCATTGGCATCACCCACCATGTCTCTTGTCCTCATGCCCATCAGCAGAATGGTTCTGCTGAAAGAAAGCACCGACACATTGTAGAAGTTGGTCTCTCCCTTCTTGCTCGTGCCTTCATGCCCTTGAAGTTTTGGAATGAGGCCTTTCTTACGGCAGTTTACCTCATAAATTGTCTCCCTGGTAGAGTTATTGCCAACCAAACACCACTTGAGCGTCTCTTTGGCACAAAACCAAACTATTCGTTCCTTCGCATCTTTGGTTGCGCAGTGTGGCCAAACCTACGCCCCTTCAATAAACACAAACTTGAATTTCGATCAAACAATGTGTGTTTTTAGGGTATAGTAGCCTTCACAAAGGATACAAGTGCTTAGATGTTTCTACTGGGCGAGTTTATGTGTCTCGTGATGTGGTGTTTGACAAACATGTTTTTTCCTTTTTCCTAACTCCATCCAAACGCCGGCACACAACTTTGCAAGGAACTTGTTCTTCTTCCATCTCACATCCTTCCTCCATTAGCTTATGTTCCCGGGGGTGTAGTAGGTCCTAATGATCAGATGTCAATGCCTAATACTAATGCCGAAAGCATGCAGGAAGCTGGCGAGGAAATAGGCGAAAATTCTTTTGATTTTATGCAGCAAACAGAAAATACGGATGAAATCAGTGCAGAGATCCCAGCGGCGATCCCAAAGCTGATCTTGGCGGGAGTATCTCCTCGGGATCGCGCTCTGCTGGCCCGTCAGGTGGATCCCCGATGGGATCTATGCCCATGCCAGCGCCAGCGTCAGGGGGGCCAGGTGGGTCCCATGCGCGTGGGCCTAGTCTGCCTCCCGCAGCAACTCCCGCCGCACGTGGACCTGGCGTCGCGACAAGGTTGGGCGGTGGTGCGCCGCAGCCCAACTAGGACTCGCCACTTGGCGCTTCTGGAGAGGACGCGCTCCCTGAGTCGGGCGGATCACTGCATGGCGGCTCGTTGCATGTTGCCCCGGATCTGCTACAGGAGTCCAGCGGGGGATTTTCTGCGGATTCTTCGGCTGTGTCTTCTGCGTCCAATCGGCTTCAACAGCATCTGGCTCAGCCTCCTCTGCCTCCTCCTACGCGAGCACACACTAGGTCACAGAGTGGTATTTCTCAACCAAAAAAATATAAGGATGGTTGCATTCGTTGGGGATCTTTCTGTCCTACAGGTGAACCGACAAATCTAGGAGAAGCACTCGATGACTCCAAGTGGAGAGATGCAATGCATGAAGAGTATGCTGCTCTCATGAAGAACAAAACCTGGCACTTGGTTCCTCCTTCCAAGGGTCGGAATGTGATTGATTGCAAATGGGTGTTCAAGGTAAAAAGAAAGTCTGATGGCAGTATTGACAGGTACAAGACGCGTCTGGTGGCCAAGGGGTTTAAACAGAGGTATGAAATTGACTACGAGGACACTTTTAGTCCTGTAGTAAAAGCTGCCACCATCAGATTAATTCTCTCAGTTGCAGTATCTCGGAATTGGTGTTCGAGACAACTAGATGTAAAGAACGCGTTTTTGCATGGTGTTCTGTAAGAGGAAGTCTTCATGAAGCAACCTCCTAGGTATGAACATGCACGGTTAAAGCAGCATGTTGGCAAGCTTGACAAAGCCTTGTACGGGCTAAAGCAAGCACCTAGAGCTTGGTACTCTAGGCTTTCCTCAAAATTACAATCTCTTGGTTTTGTTCCTTCAAAGGGGGACACCTCATTGTTTCTTTATCATTGCCATGGTGTCATTATCTTTATGCTCATCTATGTTGATGATATTGTTGTCACAAGCTCCACATCCAAGGCAGTTGAATCCCTTCTCAAGGATCTGCGCATGGGCTTTGCACTCAAGGACTTAGGCGATCTTCACTATTTTCTTGGGATCGAGGTAAAAAGTATACAAGATGGAATTGTGTTGTTACAAGAAAAATATATTCAGGATATACTTCAGAGAGTAGGCATGAAAGGATGTAAGCCATCATCTACACCTATATCTACCTCTGAAAAATTGTCTCTTCATGATGGAGAGGTGCTTGGCGCAGAGGACTCCACCAAGTGCAGGAGCATTGTAGGAGCTTTGCAGTATTTGACATTAACTAGGCCAGATATTTCATACTCTGTTAACAAAGTTTGTCAGCTCTTGCATGCTCCTACTAGTGTGCACTTCACAGCAGTGAAAAGAATACTTCGGTATCTTCAAGCAACATGAAGTCATGGTCTTAAACTTTGGAAGTCAAACTCCACGCTTGTAAGTGTGTTTTCAGATGCAGATTGGGCCGGATGTCCTGATGACAGGCGATCAACAGGGGGATTTGCAGTGTTTCTAGGCAGTAATTTGATCTCCTGGAGTGCTCGCAAGCAAGCCACTGTGTCTAGGTCTAGCACAGAAGCTGAATATAAAGCCTTAGCAAATGCTATTGCAGAAGTTATCTGGGTCCAAAATATGTTAACTGAGCTGGGTGTTCGTCATCCTCGGGCAGGATCACTTTGGTGCGATAATCTTGGTGCTACGTACTTGTCAGCTAATCCTATTTTCCATGCCAGGACCAAACATATCGAGATTGACTACCACTTTGTTCGAGAAAGGGTAGCCAACAAATTGCTGAATATCAGGTTTATACCCACTGGTGATCAAGCTGTAGATGGGTTTACCAAACCCCTTTCTTTGAGACAACTTGAATGCTTTAGACACAATCTCAACATAGAGAGTTTTGATTGAGGGGGAGTGTTAAACATGTAAACCTTCGGTGTTGTATAAACCGCAGGATAGATAGATCACGTTGTTAGGTTGTTGTGATTGAGTCCTTGGAGATCAATCCACGCCATGTATATCTCGCTGTAACTACTTGGCTTCGGCCCATATATTAACATGCAATGCGTCCCTTCTAGGCATACTCTTAACCTATTTTCACATTTGGGTTCTCTTATTCCCCTCTCCTTTAACAATTCAAGGTACAAATAAATGAACCTGAAGACAACGTATCCCACTTTCCCCATTACGTATAAAAATATCAGTGTAAAACTTACATGTTTGTAATCAGTGAAGATGGTTTAGTACATGTAAGCTGAATATTTACCTCGTCATTTAACCTGCCATGTGGTCTCAAACACTGAATTTTTTCCGTGCTAACCTGAATGTTAGACGGTTCATGCAGCACCAGGACTTTGCTACTATAAGTGAAAAGGAGCAATGTTCAGCTGTGTTAACAAGGCACATAGGAAGCTTCAAACAAGATGCAAGCATGTCATGAAGCGTACCTTGAACCGTTACCATACAATCAATCATGAGCTTCATTTTCAGGTTCAGCAGTTAAGAGGTACAAAGAACTGAGAAACATCAACATACATAAATCAAAGGGTTAATGGAGAATAGAAGTTTGTACAAACCACAACCAAGCAGGTCAATCAGCCACACATTAAAGAAAAATAAACAGAAGAAGAACTCTCTGGTTGCCTCTTTTAAAATTTGAAGCATTCAAACCAGATTTGACACTAAGTATGCCAAAACTATGAAACTATCTGCATCGGTTTGCTACATCCATCCCCAAATAAGTTTCAAGTCACCGGCTAGGCAAAAGTTGCATCCCAATGCACAAGCACGAGGAGGAAGATTGAAAAAACCAGGATAGTTACTACACCCGTGACTTGCAGCAGACTTGGTACTAATGCCGCATCAGATTCGCCAAAGCCTCCGTGTTCACTGACTGGTCTGCGGCACAGGCGATGACAACGTCGATACATCCGATAGCCAATGCGAAGATAGTGTCGACACTCATCTATGAGGCTATGGGAGAAAAGCAAGCAAGCAACGCTGACCCTAGATTGGGCCAGCAAGATGAGTTTCCCAGAAATAGAGGGAACCAGTTGTCTGTTGTCAAACAGAAAAAAAAAAAAAAAAGTTCAAAACAGAGCATGCCAGCCGTGATCAGAAAGTATGAGTCTTTTCCACTTAATATGACACAATTGATGCAGCACAAATACAGGAAAAAAGTACATTCAAGATTCAGTAATTGTCGCACACATATTACCACTCGAGAGTCATAACTAAATTGCAAGAATTTTGTATACCAACGATATCATGTTCATAGTTTTAAATAGCCGGCTATAGCGGAGCTATAGCCTTTTCAGTAGGGTGCCGCTAAATGGTCGCCTTCACAATAGCCCGCTATAGCTCCGCTCAGGGGCGGAGCTACGCTAATGCAAGGGTATGCAATGCATACCCAATTATTTTTGCTAAAAAAATTCAGTATATAAGCTCCTATATGCCTTTGTATACCATATGACAGTCTAATTGTACATACAGACGAGAGAAACGAAGAGAACGATCCCAGCGCCACTTGGGCCAATGTTGGGCTGCTACGTTGCTAGTTAGTGCTAGTGGGCCTTATCCTTGGAGGCTTAACGCTGGCGGCTGGCCGATTGACGAAGCCGAGGAGACATCTCGAGTAGGAGTAGATCTCTCAAAAAAAAATCTCGACTAGGAATGCCTCCAGCCTTCGATTCAACTGCCGCTGCGCTACATTGAGTCAATTGATTTCTCCGAGAAGAAGTGCAAGAAAAACAAGATGAATATCATGCATCTAGATTTCTGAATTATGAACATTTGAATTTGTAAGATTGCCCACAATGCCATTATTTCTTGCTTCCAAAAGGGTGATCGTAGAGTTAACTTTTGATTTTCCTTGTTGCAATGCAACTGAGTTACTCAAGACACTATTGCTACGAAGAATAATTCATAGTTTCATTGTTATTATTATGAACTTTTTTGTTTCTTACATTGTTGTGAAGCAAAAAAAAAATATATCATTACCACGCATACCCATGTCGAAAATTATGGCTCCGCTATAGCTGATTTGGAGGCGCGCCGCTATTTTCCATAGCCCGCTATTTAAAACATTGATCATGTTGACTGACCAAACCAAATTGAATGTTATAAGCAACGGATAAACAGAGCACCAAATTTCGATCACAGATAGGGTTGATTCTTGAATCTGGCAAGTTCTGGGAAGGTGCGTGCTTACAGGGAAGGAGAAATCCCCGAAATGGCCATGCCGATGAACCAGGTGAAGAAGGAGACGATGACCCAGCCCCACACGAGGTTGGCCAACCCGACGTATTGGAGGATGCTACCGTACAACAACGTGATCCCCGTGAAGATCGTCATCGTGGAGAAAGTGATTGCCAACTTCTTGAGCAGCGTCTGTAGAACATGCAACAAAAGATCTCCATCTCTTGAGAAACTACAAAAATAGGACTGGCAAAACGAAACGCAGTTCGCAAGCCGGTCATGCATGATCGCTTCAAGCTTCTACAGATAGGGCTGGACACGAGCCGAGCCGAGCCGAGCTTGATCCGAGTCTGCCTTTGACTCGCCATGAACGAGCTAAGCTCGGCTCGGCTCGCTAGTTGAACGAGCCTGCTTTTGGAGACTCGGCTCGTCTTGCATCTAGCTCGGTTCAGACCGAACGGCTCGTGGATGCACTGCTGTATGTGTGCGCGCCGATGCAGTGTGCCAGTGCTGCAGTGGATGCGTGTGTGAGTAAGCTACTGCTAGTGCATGCGTGAAGTGTGCGTGCTAGCCGTCGGTGTGAGTGCGTGCACGCCGCCGGAGGGAGCCATGGAAGTTATACCTGCTTGTGCTTGGGGCGGAGGACACTAGGGACTGCGGCGAGCTTGGCCATGAACCTCGGGAGCGACGAACGGCGGTGTCCGACGCGGCACCGAACGGGCGCGTCTACCGGCGGTGCCGAGAGAGAGAGATCCGTCCAACATCGGGCATGGCGAGGAGGACAACGACTTCGTCAGGTCATGGCGAGAGCGGCCGCGCGGCGGGGGAAGTCAGGGGTGCCGGCATCTCGTGCACGCACTCGCTAGGGTTAGCCAGGGGTGCTTCGTAGTGGGCTTGGGCTGTTCCGTAGGCTGCTTAGTGTATACACTGGGCTGCAAATTTTCTAAAAAAAAAACTGGGCCACGAAACGGGCCACCGAGCTGGACCGAGCGGAAACCGGCTCGGCTCGGTCGCCGAACGAGTCTGAATATTCACAGCTCGGCTCGGCCTATTTCCATGTCGGGCCGAGCTGAGTCGGGCCGAGCTGGAGCGAGTTTCGGGCCGAGCTAAAAAGCTCGCTCGAGCGTCCAGCCCTATCTACGGACAAAGAAAATAGATTCTACACCAGACGACGGCGGCGGCGGCCCTGCTGTCCAGCAGGCGGGAAGGCAGCGGCGGGGGCGGGGCCCCTGCTCCAACGGCGATGTCCCTCCTATATGCCCAGGCAGGCGGCGTCCCCGACGGCCGGGAAGCGGGCGGTTTAGGAGGCCAGGTCGCGATGGTTGGGGGCGGCAAGGAGATGTGAAGGGCGACGTCCTGCAAGGCGGGGCGTGGCGATGCAATGGTAGTGTGGCGTGGGGCAGTGAAGGCGACGTGATGGTTGCGCGGCGTGGGGCGGCGAAGGAGGGGCGGGTTGATGCGATGTGGCTGGCGGCGGTTCCTTTCATGTGAAAGTTTCCTGCGAAGATCTGTTGGATTAACGCCATCAGATGGTTGAGATATGTTAGATCTATCCCTTTGGGTTTCTGTGGCTAACCCTTCCCTATCCAAACAACCACTTAGAAAAGGCAAAGATCGATGCATTAAGAAAATTAGAATTTAAAATTGATTGTCATGAAACTAAATTTTATTTATGGGTGTGTCTAGGGCACATTTAGATGTGCTCTAATTATTGCACATCTAAGTGAGTGAATCAAGCATAAAAAGAAAAAGAAAAAAAGAAAGAAAATATTCACACGAATCTTAATGTAAAATCAACGACATATGACTTAAATGTGCAATACTTATGGCACATCTAGATGTGCTTTAGCAAAACTGTTTATTAATTGGTAGCGTGCTATCGGCTCCTGTCCGTTTATAACGTGTCTAGTTAGGAAACTTTTTTTGAACATTAGTACAAACACAAGCGCCCATATACACGCGCATACACTCACCCCTATAAACACACACACACCCTACCCCTATGAGCACCTTCGAAAGATTGAGCCGACATATCATCTTGAAATTTACGAAGTCACCCTAGGCACCTCGTTGTCGACGAAAACGTCTCCTACCACTGAATGCGCATCGCCAGAAATCCTGAAATAAATCAAGAAATAAATGCGAGTATCAGGATTTGAACCCTGGTGGGCTGGGGATACCACTTCTAACCATCCAACCGTAGGTTGTTTCGCCTAGTTAGAAAACTTTGAAAAGGTTAGGAAAGGTTTTATTGTGAGGGTAAAAAAATCAATGTGAGGAGATACGGTGGTGGATGTGATATGAAAATAAACCGGACGAAAATAAACCGTAGACACAATCCTATCAACTCAGACATTAAGAGTAGAGAAAAGAGATGAGTATTTCAGAAAATTCCACAGAACAACATGGTCTCGGAACATCTCTAGCCGATCCCTCAAAACTGGTTAACTTCCTAAAAAATTTAGAAGGTAAGATCTAACCGATCCCTTATTCTCTTTTACCTCATAAAAAATTGTATTCCTCGTGTCGCCATTGCTTATATTTACTCGACCGACGACACTTTTCAGAATATATTTTTTTCCAACCCCCGCGGCCGCCTCTCTCACCCGTCCGACCACATCCGCTCCATTGTGGTCGTCCTTGCCTCCGCTACCCACCACACACCACCACTGACACCCCATAGCACCTAGTGCTCCTCTGCCCAACTTTGATTCGGTCGCCGCCGTTGTAATCGACACATCTAGGCCCATCACTACCGTTGCGGGATTCGACACATCGACGCCCTAGTGCTGTCGCGTTTTTTGTCAGGATTCAGAGGAAACCGAACCGGGCAGCCATATCTTGTTCGTTGTCTGACAGTCAGCGCATCCTCATCTGCATGTTGGCCGGTCTCGGCCCTCACCCAGCAACTTGTCGGCTAGTGCTGCCCACAGGTGATGCTGATAAACATCCCGAATGCGTAGGCTAGGTAAGCATTTCAGCCCCAAAACAAGGACTAGCCCACCTGTGTGTTCTCCCTCATGGCCTCATCACGTCAATATATCCCAATGGTGGGTGCTCATCCTCAGCGCCCGTAGCACAATGTAAACAAGGAGAGCTCATGCGAGCCAGCGTGTGGGTCGGCCCAACCACACGTCCCTCTTGCTCGGTTAAAAGTTCGATCATCGACCTTGCCTAAAAAAAGATATGTTGACCTTTGACCATTGACTAACAGAGTGTTGACCACTGACCTCTAACTATTGACCATTGACTTTATAAAAAATGAATTTTAAAAATGATCATGATCTTGAAAAAATATTGTGCATTTGAGAAAAAGTTCAAGACTTTGAAAGATGTTTGCAAATATAAAAAAAGTTCACGCATTTGAAAAAATAGTTCATGAATTTGAAAAACAGATCATGCATTTGCGAAAAACTTCACGAATTAGAAACAATTCATGAGTTTGATTTTTTTATGAATTTTCAAAATAGTTTGCGCATTTGAAAGTGGTTCATTTTTTAACAAAAGTTCAGAAATTTGGAAACAAAAATCATGAATTGAAATTGTTGCGAGATTTTCAAAAAAGTTCACATAAAATAACAAAATCATGAAACGTTAAAAGTAAAAAAGAAAAAGGAAATAAAAACAAAAGGTAAAAGATAGAAAAGAAAAGAAAACGAAAAAAACCAACAAAACCAAATAAAAAAGAATGAAAACAAAACCAGCAAAAGAGAACAAAACCAGAGGAAACCTTCTCGCAAGCTAGGGAATACGTACGTGGGAAGTCCACTTAGAGCCAGACAAGTGCTGCCTGGGTATCTCTATGTCTCGCTCAGTGCGAGACAGAGGGAAGCCTCGCCAGAAGGAAGGCGCGAGATGAAACGGCCCAGGCGCACTGGACGTCACCGCCTCAGTTATTTTTTCACATTTTTGTTTTTGTTTTCAGCTTTATTTTTTAATAAAATTCTAATTCTAATTTTTCTAAATAAATATATTACAAAATATTTAAAAAATGTTAACCAAGCAATTGAAAATTTCTCACATATAGAAAAAATACAATGTGTATGAATTTTTTGTCATGTATCTAATTTTTTTAATCAAGTATTAAAAATATATGTTAAACAGGTATTTGAAAAATATTAATCAAGCATTTGAAAACTCTTAAATGTGCATAGATAATGTGTTGTCAATATATACAAAAAATGTTAATCTTGCCATTGACAACTGTTAATCAATCAATTAAATAATTGTGCATAAACTAATATTAACCCTGTATAAAAAATGTTAATCTATTATTTGAAATATGTTGATCACGCATTCAAACGTTTTAAAATGCGTATAGAAACAATTGCAACCATGTTTTTAAAAATGTTAAGATGGTATGCGAAAAATGCTAATCATCATTTAAAAATGTTAATCATATATTTGTAAACTGGTAAATGTGTATACAAAATGTGTTCCGGATGTATGCAAACTGTTTGTGCTTCACAATAGTACACATCAGAACAAATGTATGAAAAAAACTCACTCATGTATTTAAAAAATATTAAACGTGTATAAAAAATGTTCCTGATGTCTTAAAAATTGTAAAATGTGTATGCGAAAAGGAGACGCCAAAAGTTATAAATTTTCATAAATTTAATCATGTATTTGGAAAAATTTAAAAGTATATAAAAATGTACCTAATGTATACAAAAATGTAGAATCTTTATACAAAAACTTTACATCAAATAATATAAGCTTTAGAATATGCAATCATCTATTAGGAAATAATAAGCGTGTATAAAAAATTATTCCTGATTTATACATAAATGTTCAAATGTGTATGGAAAAAGTAGACATCATAAATATGTGTTTGAAAAAAAGTTAACCTTATATTTACAGAAAAAAAGGGTTTATTACCATACAAAAATGTGCAACGTGCATTTCAACAAATGTATTCCACTTATTCAGAGAAGTTTTCAAAACATCTATTAAAAGGAAATGTACATTGTATATTAGAAAAATGGTTAACGTGTTCCAAAAAGTTGTTTCACATGTACATTGAAATGTATATGGTGTACTGAAAGAATTAGATATATGTTGAACAAAAAAGAAATAGATGAAAATCAACAAACAAAGAAAGAGAAAACAAAGAAACCCACTAAAACCATCTGTTATATATTATATACAGTTAGTACGATATGATGCTATAATTAGTTATGCACATGCCAAAAACAAAGTTTCAGGGTTGAAAAATGTTTTTCTTCAAAATTTTGAATATCAATCCTGCACATGTCCCTGATCGCCTGTGAGTGGGCCTGACCTATCTGTCAGTTTTGGGGTTCACCTAGTGAAATGACTGATCAGTGCGATTTGCAAGAAAAAGCCCAACCTGTCGGTTTTGGGGTTATGTGCGCCAAATGGTTGATCAGTGTGATTTGCAAAAAAATAGCACTTGTGCACGGTGCATTTGGTGCAAAAAAGACATATTTTCTGCAAATAATGCCAGAAATGTGGAGGTCCTATGCAATTCAGTCAATTTTGTATGTGCGGCGAGGTGGCTGACGAAGAGAAGGCGAATATGGCCATATTCATCTTAAGTGAAATGTTCCATAGAAAGCACACACGATCACTATCTAAACATGGAGATATATAGCCTGATTTTTTTGTATGAACTAGTATATATATACCTACTATAAAGAAAGGTGCATTTCACCGATTTTTTGGTCCGTTCACACATATAATATAATATAATATTAATATAGTTCCTATTCTTACCTTGACTTTTCTCCAGCGATTTTAAGCGCAAGAGTTTTTCCCTCTTCTTACCTTGACTTTGGAATTCCTTTCGGTTGATCCAACAACACTCATTCATATTCCTATTGGTCTGTTCCTGGTGCTAGGTTTTGAGTATTGACTTGTGTATCGTTAGCTATAGCTCATTCATGCATGGTTATGTTCCTCCGTTCTAATGTTCTTTCTTGTGACTTGTGTGTGGGTCATGTGTTAATGTTGCAGCCATTTGTTGTATTTGATTACTTGGTTTAACTGAAGGTGGTTTAGGCCGGGTAATGATTGCCACAGTTTCCTAAACACATAAAGGAAAATTTTCTGGTATAGTGGTGTTATCAAAAAAATTCCCATTATAGATGAGTAAAAATTAAAATTCTAGAAAACAAACATCACTACCGATACGCGGCGGTTTCCTTCACTCATTATTCTCAAAGACAAGGACCACAGAAGCTAAATCATAGAGCCACGACGCTGATTGATAATACGTACTCCCTCTGTAAACTACCATTTAGATCACTAAAGCAGTGATTTAAAAGATCTTATATTAGTTTACAGAGGGAGTATTAGCTAGAGATCATGCAACATTGACCAGATCTTGGTGGATACGCTTCTTGGGCGCTACGGCCTCGATAGCCTCGCCAAGCGGCCACTTGGCTTCCATGAAGTACTCCCCGTGCTTCACCTTCTCCACCAGGGTGATCTCCCTCGCCCGTGCCAGCCCGAACCCATAGACAAGCAATGTGTACTGGTACACCAGATCCATACAGATGTATGGCATCTCGCGCACCCCGGGATAGGCCGCCTGTGCCTCCTCCAGGCTAAGCCGGCAGATCTTCACCGCCGCTGCCCTGAACGCCGCTGGGCTAGACCTGGCGCTCGGGGTGCCCTTCTTCACCCATCCGACCTGGGAGGCCTTGATATAGAAGGAGGAGGCTGCATAAAGTGTTGCCTGCCCGGCGCCGCCACCGCCGCCCCACACGCCGCCGAAGGTGCAGTTCTTGGCTTCGCACGGCGCATCTAACTTCAGTGCCCTGGCTACCTCCCTCCTGCACTTCCTGTACACGGCGCCTTCTGGTGCTGCTACCGCTTCGTAGACCTCGCCGTTGTAGGTGTAGTTACTGGTGGATCCACGCAGCATGCACAAGCTGAACGGGCCCGACTTGGCCTTGAGGATCTCCACGCGAGCAGCCATGTTTCCGTAGTACAGGTAACTGCAAAGATGAATCAATAAAGTTTTAAATACCATGCTATGAAAAATAGTGGTAGTCCTTCAAATCAGCTATAACGACACTGAAGTGAAGCTATATCAGCCTATAGTGTGCAGGTGCATATGGATTCATTTAGCTGCACATTGCTCAAACAGCTATAGCGATGCTATAGCATACTGTTTAAGACTTTGATTAATAAAATAAAGATTATTAAACATTGCTCTTGTTTCATGTGTCTACCTAATTTACTTTTTATATACGATGAGATGTAAAAAGTATGATCGATAAGCATTTTGTCAAAACATTCATCAGTGAGCTGAGACAGATGATGGACCTGTGGACGTAGACGTTGTAGTCTTTTCCCTTCAAGTACTCCTTGGTGATGTAAGGGTCCTTGCCATCAGGTGCCGCTGGGGCATTTGCCGCGGCAGCTGGGGACACGGCGTACGCCATTTGGACGGAGCCGCCTCCAAGATCGATCACGCCTACCGTCTTGGAGTAGTCTCCTCCCAGTCTATCCAACAGATAGTTCAGAGCCACCTGCATACATATGGGCAGAGAAATATAACCAAGATTTGCCTTTGGATACAGAAATACAAACAAATGCGGAAATCCAATTTGGCTCCCGGGTGAACGTGCTCCTGCGCGTGGAAACTCTTTTTGAGATGTAAAAAGAATCAACAAAAATTCTATGTGTTCATAGTCACATCCAAATGCTATCTACAAATTTTTAGGCAAAAAGATTAAGCATTTTGGCCTGTGCAAAAAACAACTTGAACACTAAATGTTACCCCCAAATGTCACCCCAAATTTGTGTTTTCACCGACGAAACATTGCTGCCCCGTTTCACATGAAAATTGTCAAGCATGCTTGTGACAATAATACGAACATATTATTTTATTCTGGGTACTGTTCATGCAGGAGCATGTGCACCCACGAGCCAAAACGCCTCCACCCAAATAAATGTAGATTCTTAATTTCTTATAAAAAATTATGTACACGCATATACATACCCACATGTAAGAGCCTTCCTGAGATCCCTCGAGAACATTGATCCACTTTGGCTTGTACTGGAATTTGCTCTTGTTGTGGACAATATCCCTGACCTGCAAAATCGTACCAAAAATGATTGACCAAAACGAACATGTTATTATTTAGATTACTATTTATGCATGTCGTATGTACATCACTAATTAGCACTGCAAAAAATAATGTACTATAGCATCGCTAATAGCATGTTGTGGCATTTTGAGAATTGTCTCGCTAAATAAATTCGTATACACAGTCTCGCTAATAGCGTGATGTAGCTATTTTAAGGCTGGCGCTATTTTTCTGTAGCGCGCTATTTTTTCCTTGATAGTAATAAGTAAAAATGACAATTAATTACCGCTTCAAGGATCTGCTCTGATTGCTTATCTCCGATAAGTCTCAGCCCAGCCGTGGCCTGCTTAATATATACCTCGGTCAGTGATTAAATTACCATGGAGTAAATATATATGAGTTTTCTTTTTCAAAGATAAAATATCATTTTTAATCAAATTAACATGCATGCATATTACTCCAAGTTTAAGGGGAGTTCTGTTCATTTGCCACCAAGGCACGATGCTCTTTGCCTTGTCGAGCAGTGGTGTCATGGACTTGGCAGCTTCCAGTGGCCGCCCAGAGTAGGAGCTCAGCCCGGGGGACACCTGCACCACGTATGAACAAAATTCACATTGGCATCGGTGATGATACCGGCCGGCCCCATGCACAGGTGTGTAGCGATATAAATGTGAAATGTGTGTGAGTTTTGCATGTGTGTTGTATATATACCTTGGCAAACACCTCAACCTGGTCATCGATCTTAAGGAGTTCCATCTTGTTGTCAAACTTGAAGACGTGCACACGCGTGCCCGTGCTCCCGGCGTCGAAGATCACAGCGTACTTGCTCACCCCCGGCAACTGCACATCCGCATCCTCCACTGTACCGCCCTTGCGGCCGAGCACCACGTCGGCAAAGGCCACAGAAGATAATGCGAGGAGGAGGAGGAGGAGGAGGAGGAGCGGCGGCACGCCGACGACGCGAGCCATAGCGAACTAGCTGATGGCCACTGGTGAGGTCGGACGGCTGAGTCCAGTAGTAAGTGAGAGTGGGATTTATAGAGCCCGACAGGGGATCAGTGTCTTCAACCAGCACCCCAGTTATTCTCGTCTGCGCAATCTGCTCCCTGGTAGTAGGTATCACAAATCCAACACACGTTAAACAAAGCAGATCGCTGGACGGCCGGATTGTAACATGCTCATGTTGTTTTTTGTTGTTTGATTGATCAGGAGCCTCTGCTGGACAGACATGCAATAGCGTTTTTTAACATCAAAAGAATCCTAACGTCCATCCGGCAGCAGCAAAAGGATTAGAGAAGGTGGGCGACTCCTCCAACGTGGGTTCATGTGACTCACGTGTGGCCACACTTGTGGAGAAAAGCCCACACAGAGATGGATTTTAAAATTTTAGTCTCCATCAATTCGCTCGTCTACTTCGTTCCTCCTTTGTTTCGTGGCACGCACGTGGATCATGTTACTCTATTCGGCTATTCAAAAGTTTGACATGTCGTATGGCTGCGAAAATTCACGGGGCACGCACCTGCGCATGCTTATCTAACAGTTGATCTGGGCCGTGATCTGAAAAATTCTTCGGGTGGAAATTGCCTAAAACATGGATGAAATTTTAAAACACTCTCAATAAGAGACAATATACATGATTATCTAGTACAAATAAATAAATAAATAAGTTTGTGATTTTTTAATTCATGAAGATTTTTTCAAATGCTCCAGTGCATAGCGGACGGCTAAAGCGTGCGGAGAATGTCAAGAGAGGTCGAGGTAGATCGAATTTGACATGGGAGGAGTCCGTTAACGTTAAGATAGGCTTGAAGGATTGGAGTATTATCAAAGAATTAGCTATGGACAGGGATGCGTGGAAGCTTGGTATCCATGTGCGAGAGCCATGAGTTGGTCACAAGATTTTATGGGTTTCACCTCAAGCGTACCCCAACTTGTTTGAGACTAAAGGCTTTGTTATTGTTGTTGTTGTTGTTGATGATGATGATGAAGATTATTTAAATACGGGAATATTTTTCAAACTCATGAATAAGTTTTGAAATCGATGAACATTTTGTAAATTCGCTAACTGTTTTAAGTGAAGATGGGCCGGGCTTGGTGTGGCCAGTCGGGCCATATGCCGCTTTCTCACTCTGATCTTTTTGTTTGTTTTGCTGGCATCCTGCTTACTGAAGAAGATTTCAGTTTGAGAACCTGAAACCAAAACGGAGAAAGAGCAACAGTGACTGCGTTACTCAAGAAAAAAAAGCAACAGAGACTGCTGTTCTTGTGCTGTTTCCTTGCACAGTCCATTAATGAAGGGAAGTGGCGCTAGCTAGTAAGGTTAGTTCTAGGAATCCAGGTTCTGAAACTGACCAGCACATCTTGTTTTCAGTACAGTGTGATTTCCAGTGAGCCGCTATTTTCAGGCAACCAGGAGTACATCATAACCAGTGATTTTGGAGGGCGAGTAGCAGTGGGAGGCTTATTATGAGCCGATCAAACCACCACTGGCTTTAGAGCATCTCTAGCATACCCCTTAGAGCATATCTAGCAGACCTCTTATATCGCGCCGACCCATAAAATAATCGTCAGTTTACAGTTTTAGACAAAAACAGTGGTCCGAACAGACACCATATCGGATCGCGGCCTGTGAAAAAGTTTGCGGGGCGCGGCAAATCTTCACCCTCAACCTTTAGATACACGGGGCGGGAGGTTGACCCGAGCTTGACCGCTATTGGCAGCGATATTTGGCGGGACGGACATTTCCGTGCTGCAGTTCCCGTTTCCCCTTCCCTCCGCCACCATCGACTTCCCTCCGCCCGCTCCGGACCACCTTCCACGACTTTGTATCACCGTCATGGAAGCCTCCCAGCCTTCGCTTGTCACCGTGGAGGTCATCTACGCGCAAACCCCTCCGGCAGATCTCGTCGTCGGCCATGTCGCACCCGTCGCAATTCAAGACTCCACCGTGCCACCCCGCAATCGGCAGGGCAACCTCGTTGTTTAGGGCGGCGCTCCAGCGGGCCCGTAGGTAAGGCACGCGCGCCCGCCGCCGCCGCTGCGAATATAGTCCAGCCCGCGCCAGCAAAGAAAGGGAAGGTTTCATGTGTCAAATGCAAGAAGCCCACCGCAAGAGCTACCCCGCCAACACCTCCCTCGATGCCCCTGCAAGAACTGCCCCGAGGATGCCCGCTGCCGCCGCCCCCCGAGTTGTTCGACGAAACGGGCGCAAGCTATGATGCTTCGATGTCTTCTAGTTGTTTCACTTTTCGCCATTGTGCTTGTTCGTCACTTGTTGAGCGAAATTGTAGTGCCGGTTTGCATGATGCGACTGCCGACTTTATGCACTTGTTGGACGACAACACCATCGACATCGATCAAGCCCCGATCGTTGATTATGGCTACAATGAGATGCATGGTGGCGTGCACGGTCATGGTGAGAGGTGGAGGAGGTTGACGAGGGGGTGTTCGATGAAGCGCAAGTAAAATCACGTGCAATATCGAAGAACTACACGCAATTGAAAGATAAAATCTTGATCAAGGCTTGGGAATCGGTGCCTCTTGATGCATGCACCAGCACTGACCAAACCGCTAAGGGGTATTGGCAAAGGATAGAGGTTCAGTTCTTGCGCATGATGGCAAGGTATCCCAACAGGACACCACGCACCTTTAGGCCACTCCAAGGTAGTTGGGATGTGATCAAGCCGACTTGTAGCCATTGGGTTGCTTGCTTGCAGCAAGTCGCAATGCACCTCCAAGTGGTACCGTTGAATCCAATTATGTGAGTTTATTTTCACGTCCCAAGTTGTGCAAATCATTTGTAGCTGTGGGAGTGGTTGCATAATTTGATATTGTTTTCATTTTGTAGGACAAAATTGCGCAAGAAAGGTACAAGGACATGGACGCTTCCGGTCGCAAGTCATTTCAACTATAGCATTGTTGGAAACTTCTTCAAGATAGCGAGAAGTGGAAGTTGATTGGTAAAGAATCCCCACCGAAGAGAGGTGTACTCACCAATATGGATAATGATGATGAAGATGATGATGGCCCAAGAAACAAGAACAAGCCCAGTGGAAACAAGAAAGTCAAGGACAAGATCAAGAGGGAGGCGGAGGCATCAAGCTTGCGGGACAAGCTAGATCACATAGTCAAGTCCAATAAGGCATTGGTGATAAAGACATTGGAGGCAAAGAAGGAGTTTGCCGACAAGAAGACTCAAGACAAGCACGATAAGTGGCAACTACTCAAGGAGGAGACCATGCGCAAGGCTGCCATTGAGGAGAGAAGCGTCATGGCCGAGGAGAACAAAGCCATGTCCAAGCTCCTTCAAGAGGAGAACAAGATCACGATGATGAATCAAAATGACATGGATGAGCTCACCAAAGAATGGCATGACATAGCAAGGTTGGAGATCTTGGAGAGAAGGAGGCTAGCCGCAAGAGGCCATGCGGTGCCAAGGTTTGGTGAGCATGGTGGTTAGGCAAGTGGTGGTGGCAATGGTGGTGGTGGAGATTTTATCTTGTTATTGATGAGTGATGATGGATGTGATGTCTTTTGGGTTGCGGCACGCAAAACTATGTTCAAATGTCACAAAAAACTGTGTTTGAATTCTCGGAATTTGTGTTATATTTGTCAAAATCATGGTCAATTGCTTTTCTGTGGTTTTAAAGTTTGAGGGCCCAAATCGACAGTGCACGGGGGATATTCTCTTTTACCGCTCGGATTTACGGGCTCAGTTCGGCGGCAGCCAATTTCGGCATTTAATCTGCATTTTTCTCGACCCTTATCCGTGGTTTAAGGGCTGCAGCTTTAAGGGGTCTGCTAGAGATTCCCTTATATCGCGGACCCTTATAGTGCTTTTACATGTGGTTTTTCTGAATTTGACACATATGTCACATATTACGCAGAATTATGAATTCAATATAAGGTAAAATGTGAATATTATAATGCAACAATCATCCAATTTACAATAATTATTCAAGTCACCGAATTAAACTAATAATTCAATATAAGAATTGTCCCGACTACAACAATGATACAATGATACAAATCACACATGAACTAAATGAAATGAATGTAAAAAATAGCAGGTTTTACCACCCATGCCTTTGCCAATGGTGCTCAATGAGATTCTTCTGAAGCTGATATTGGGTGTTTGCGTCTTCAATCTGCCGGTATGTCTGAAGGAATGCTTGCATGCATCCAGGGTCTCTAGCTGGCTTCAAATGGCTACCGACATTGTCTAGAAAAACTCCAATTTAATGTCCCTCTCATCTTTAATGATCATGTTGTGAAGAATCACACAACACATCATGATGTTGTTTAGGGTTCGCTTGTCCCAAAAACAAGCAGGACCACGAACAATGCCAAACCTAGATTGAAAACCCCCCAAAGGCTCTTTCAATATCTTTTCGGGCAGCCTCTTCTACCTTTGCAAATTCAATATGCATCCTAGTCGCGGGCTTTTTGATGCTCTTGACAAATGTACAACAAGAAGGGTAAATACCATCTGCAAGATAGTATCTCATTGTGTACTCATGCCCATTCACCGTGTAGTTGCAAGAAGGAGCATCACCAGCAGCAAGTCTAGCAAACAAATGAGACCGTTGCAACACATTAATTTCATTGAGAGTACCCGGCATACCAAAAGAGCAATGCCAAATCCGTAAATCTTCGGATGCTACAGCCTCTAGTACAATTGTTGCATCACGAGACTTGCCACAATATTGCCTGTGCCATGCCTTCGGACAGTTTTTTCAAGTCCAATGCATGCAATGAACGTCTCCTAGCATGCTGGGCCAACCTCGCCTCTCATTTGCTGCCATCAACATTTTTGTGTCTTCCTCGTTGGGTGCATGAACATAGACATGACGAAAGACCTGAATCATCACTTCGGTGAACCTTCGCACTGACTCAATTGTAGTATTTTCGCCAATGCGAAGATATTCGTTAGCATAGTCAACCAGAATGCCATATGCAATGACCCGCATAGCTGCCGAGATTTTTTTATATGCGCTAAAACCCTTCAAACCCGCAACGTTTCTCCTTTGAGTAAAAAACCGAGAATTGGCCTCGCAAGCTTGCACTATTTTTACGAAGAGGGATTGGTGCATTCGATACCCTCTCCGGAAGAGGTGCGGCATATACATAGGATTGTCCGCGAAGTAGTCTTGCTTCAGCATCATGTTCCCGAGATGGCGGTTGCGAGGGATGCAAAGACGACCGACGATCGATCGCCGTCTCTTTCGGTTCCAGTCCTTGAGATCTTTCACGGCGAGGACCACCACCACCATCTGTTGCCGATGGCTCTCGAGCAGCGACTCTACGTCCGAGCAGTCGGACGAGGACAAATCCTCGAGCAAATATTCCTTGCAAGGGCACAAATCCATCTACGAATCGCACCCGAGCTCGCATGAACGAAAATTCACGTACAAATCGTTCGCCAAATCGAACTAGAAGGGGCAGAAAAGGACTCCACGACGGTGGTCGATCTGGGGCGGCAGCGACCCGGGGGCGGCTCAGCTCGGCGAATCCGAGGCGGCGATGACCCGGGTGTAGCTCGGCTTGGCGGATCCAGGGCGCCGGCGAAGTGACGCAGTGGAACAGGTCTGGAGCGGCCCGGCGGCATGATTCCGTCGGCAGATATGGCCGGAATCGAAGGCAGCGGGTGGACGGCGACGGTGCCAAGTGGCTGTGAGATGAGGGTGGGGAACGCGCACGGGCTGAAATGTAAACCACTTTGGCGAGATACAAGGCACCAAAGTGGCGGGAGGACTATGTTTTCACTGGTCGGATGGGACTATTTACCGCACCCCTCAAAATTTATAAGAGTCAGACACGTTTACAATGTCTGTTCGAGCTTTTTTTTATACGTAAAATCATAATTGACGGTTATTTTACGAGTCAGCCCGATATGAAGCATCTGATAGAGATGCTTTTAGCGGTGCAGCCTATAAAAACAATACTAATAGCGTCCGGCTCAACAGAATCGCTCCGCTGCAACTCAAGCCGCAGCCACCCTCCGCCAATAATGCCACCGCCCGGGGAAGAAATTAAGCTCCGATGGGGACGGAACGGGGCGTCGGTCCTTGCATCCATGGCTCCATCGGCGTCCCCGGCGGAGCCTAGCACCACTGGGGCTTCGATCAAGCGTCCACTGCTCGACAGGTAGCGCGGTACCTCGACCGTCCACTGCTCGACCCCGGCCAAGCAATTAAGCGGAAGCAGCTAGTGCCAGTGAGGAGGATGGCGACCCACAGCTAGGAGAGCGTATACCGCCCAACAATCATTGTACTGGATCGTTCGTACTAGGGGCGTGGATGGCTTCTCGCCAGATACACTTATTTTGGGACAAAGGGCACTAGATCCCCATTCTAGCTTTTGCTCCAGAGCAAGACCGATAGAAGCTTTGCTGCCATGAAAGTGGTACTCCCCCGCTCCTCTTTACTCCCCGTATTAAATTTGCATTAATTAAGTCAAACTTTGCAAGGTTTGACCAAATTTAAATTTAAAAATATCTTTTTTCTATAGATAGATTTATTCACAAAACATTGGATATCTGTTGACACACGAACACGTCATGTGTACCCTCGACGCAGGGGGTGATGCACCGCAGCTCACGTCAAAGGAGACCCGACCGACAGCGCGATACGCAAGACAGTCGACGGGCGCTTTTGCAGACCCGAAAACCCCACACTCCCAAGAGGGACCCCGTCAGGGAGTGCCGCGGCTATGGGCTGCCCTAGGTCGATTCGCTCGCCCCTAGAGCCTCGGAATTCACAGCTCTCAAACACGAAGAACAGCGAAGAACGAGAGAGAAAAACGGTGGAGAGATAAAACGTAGATGAAAAAGTAGTATATTGATTTGTTCGATTGTGTGTTGTTCAATCGGCCGTCACCCCCAACATATATAAGTGGCGGCTGGACTTCCCGTACAAGTAAAGAATTTATCTAGGCTTTCCTTACAAGAAAATTACATCAATTCACGTCCAAAACCCTAGTCAAATTCGGACTGGTTTATCCGAACTTTCCAAAACTGCTCGGTTTAAACTGGCTGCACCTTGCGGGTCTTTTTTACGGTGGTAAACGATCTCGGATGAAAATAAGCCCAAAAGCAATCTTGACCGTTTCAACGAGACGAACAACTTTCATGTTGAAGGTTTTTTGATCAGAGATCATCTTGATGGTCAGATCGGTCTCGCAACACAGACTATTTCCTCGCGCTACCCGTCAGACATGTGTCTGGTGGGGCGCGCCACATCTCGCCTTGTGACAGGGCTGCACTCCGATTGCTCTAACTTTTGCATACGAACTCGGATTTGAATGATTTTTATATCAAAATCGATCGTTTCGACAAGACAAAGACAACCCGTGTAGATCATTTTTTCATTTTAGGTTGTCTTGGGGGCTTAATCGGCTAAACTGTACTTTGAATATAAGATCTTGGTACTTTGAGCATAGTTTCGGCCTTCGAGATGAAATCGGACGGCGATGACCCAAATTTCAAAGATGTTCATATCAATAATACGGAACTCTTTCATGTAGATCACTTCTCCATTTGAGTCCATCTAGATAATCATTTGAGCCCATCTTCAGCTTCTGGTCGGATTGGCCTTGACAGTTTCCACCCCAGCAAGCTTTTTCTCGGCAAGCTTTTCAGCCCCGGCAAGGTTTTCGCCCGGCAAGCTCTTCCCCCGGCAAGGTCTTCGCCCGGCAAGCTTTTCCTCCGGCAAGCTTTTCCGCCGGCAAGCTTCTCCGCCAGCAAGGGTTTACCCCGGCAAGGTTTCATTCAGCCGGCAAAGGCCGAATATTTTCTCACTCAGGGCCGGCCCGCGAAGTGTTGCCTCTAACTTTTGCATATGAATCCGGATTCGTGACCATGCCAAAATCTGGTGTCAACACATGCCCCCCTGTTTTTCGGCAAAGCTTGTGTGTCGAAAAATAACTTGTATTGTGTTTGTTCTAAGGACGATGTCAACACTCCATCGGCCATTTTCCTCAGGACGATAATCAGGTATCGGCCATGTTTGTGCTAAGGGCGATAGTCATATATCGGCCACTGCCCACTTAGGCTTCTTGCCACACACTTGGGGGTATTTCTTCAAGTACTTTCCATTGAGAGCTCGAGGTAACAGTGCCCCTTGTACGGATTCCACCAAATAAGAGTTTCCGGGAACTATTCTTGCAATTCTAAAAGGACCTTCCCAACTTGGAGACCACTTCCCGAATTTTCTGTCTCTTGAACCAATCGGGAGAATTACTTTCCAGACGAGATCGCCAACTTGAAAATTCTTCAACTTAACCTTCTTATTGTAAGCCCTTGCTACCCTCAACTTGTCCCTCTCTATGGCCTTCAAAGCAGCCAACCGTTTATCGACAACCTCATCAATATTGTCCATCATCAAGTTATGAAAGTCTACTGCCGATAAATCATTTTGTTTGGCTATTCTCAAAGCATTCAAATTCACTTCCACCGGTTAAACAGCCTCTTGACCGTATACTAACTCATATGGAGTCACCTTCGTAGCACCATGTCTTGAGATCCTATGTGCCCACAAAGCTTTAGACAACAACTCATGCCATCTCCTTGGATTATCCTCAATCTTCTTCTTGATGAGCTTGATTAAAATTTTATTGCTAGACTCAGCTTGTCCATTGGCTTGGGCATAATATGGAGAGGAATTGAGCAATTTTATGTTATAAGATTCGGCAAATTCTCTAACTTGGTGTGACATGAAAGAGGAGCCTTGATCTGTAGTCAATGTTTGAGGAATGCCGAATCTATGAATAATGTGCTCGGTTATGAATTTAATCACCTCCGTATGTGTCATGTTCTTGAGAGGTACTGCTTTAGACCATTTAGTGAAATAATCGGTTGCCACCAATACGAACCGATGCCCCTTTGAGGAAGACGGATGAATTTGTCCAATAAAGTCTAAACCCCATCCTCTGAAAGGCCACGGTTTGATAATGGTATGTAACATAGCAGCAGGAGTCAACTGAATATCACCAAATTTTTGACAAGCTTCACACCCTTTGTAATATCTGAAGCAATCATTAATCATAGTCGGCCAATAAAATCCAGCACGTCGTAGCAACCATTTCATCTTGGGAGCCGATTGATGAGTGCCACAAATACCTTCATGGACCTCCCCCATAGCAACTCTCACTTGGTCCTCGTCCAAGCACTTTAGAAGAACATCATCAACTGTTCGGCGATAGTGATCATCATCTCTCATTGTATACTTGAAAGCCATCCGCCGAACAGCCCTGTCCACCCTTCTACTAGGATCACACAAATAATAAAAAATGGGTTTCCTCCAGTCTTGACTTTCTCCTGCATTGAATATTTCATTAGTGGCCGAAACAGTGGGCTCCGGTTCGGCCTCCCCTACATCAGCAAGACTAGACATCGGCTTTTCAGAAATATGAAATACACCATGATCAACATGGTAGCCGGATGCCTGTTGTGCCAACTCATTTGCTTTCCAATTGTCATGTCTAGATATATGAGCAATGCTAAAACAATCCAAAGTAGAAATTATATCTAGACATTTATTAAGATAAACACTAAGTGATTCGTCCAAACACTGAAAGACTTTGGATATTTGCTGCACCACTAGTAATGAATCACCATAAGCCTCAATATGTGTAACACCTATAGAAAGCAACATCTCTAAACCGAATAACAATGCTTCATATTCGGCTTGATTATTTGTGCAAAAGTATTCTAAGCGGCATGAGGCTTCAAAAACAGCACCAAGAGGAGACATGTAAACAATACCAACACCTTGGCCATTGCTACAAACTGAACCATCAAAATATAATCTCCACGGTACTAATGAGACAAGGTTTATATCAATGTCATACTTGTCATCAATCCGATGTTCAACAATAAATTTAGCAACGATTTGGCCTTTCATGGATTTTAGAGATTCATAAGCCAAATCATATTCAATCAAAGCATAAGCCCACTTGCCAATTCTACCACTAAGAATTGGCCTATGCAACATGTATTTAATGACATCGGTTTGACAAGCTACTATACAAGCACTCGGCACTAAATAATGTCTCAATTTTGTGCAAGCATAATATAAGCATAGACATAGTTTCTCAATAAATGTATACCTTGTCTCGGCGTCCAACAAGCGTCTGCTCAAATATGTAATAGCATGCTCTTTTCCCTTGGTTTCCTGAGTCAAAACAGCACCAATAACTCCTTCTTCTGCTGCAATGTAAAGCCTGAAGGGTTCCCTATGCTTGGGTGCTTTCATCACCGGAGGAGTGCACAAATAATTCTTGATCATATCAAATGCTTCTTGCTGTTTTGCCCCCCAAGTGAAATCAGCATCATTCTTTAACCGAAGGATAGGAGTAAACGCATCAACCTTCCCTGACAAATTAGCTATGAACCTCCTCAAGTAATTGACCTTGCCAAGGAACTTTTGCATATCTCTCTTGCATCTTGGAGCTTCCACTTTCTGTATGGCCTCTATCTTTTTGGGATCAATCTCTATGCCATCTTCATGGATAATGAAACCCAAAAACTTACCAGCCGACACACCGAATGCACACTTCAAAGGATTCATCTTCAGTCCATACTTTTTCATTCTTTCAAAAGCTAAACGCAAATCGGCCAAGTGAGATTCAAAAGCGTCCGATTTGACAACAATATCATCAATATAGACTTCAAGTATGACACCGAGTAAATCATGAAAAATCAAATTCATAGCCCTTTGATATGTGGCGCCAGCATTTTTTAATCCGAATGTCATCACTGTCCACTCGAATAAACCAAGAAAACCAGGCCAACGAAAAGCTGTCTTGGACATGTCCTCTTCGGCCATAAAAATTTGATTGTATCCGGCATTATCATCTAGAAAGCTAATAACTTTATGTCTAGAAGCATCATTAATAAGCATATCGGCTATTGGCATCGGATACTCATCTTTGGGTGTAGCCCTATTCAGATCTCTGAAGTCAATGCACACCCTCAACTTGCCGGATCCTTTCTTTTCTACTGGGACAATGTTAGAAATCCACTCGGCATACCTGCAAGGTCTAATAAAATTAGCTTTAAGCAAACGACCGATCTCTTCCTTGATCCGGTCATATGTTATTGGATTAAACTTTCTGGCCGATTGTTTATATGGTCTAAAACCAGCCTTTATAGGTAACCGATACTCCACTAGCTCTCGGCTTAAACCTGGCATCTCATGATATTCCCACGCAAAGCAACAGACATATTCTTTCAACAGCTCGATCAACTTAGCTTTATGATCGGCTCTTAAATTTGCATTTACAAATGTCGGCCTAGGAGTTGAACCATCTCCTATATCTATCTCTTCTAATGGATCGGCTGATGTAAAACCTTGTCCTAATTTATCCATATCATCTAACTCTTCTATGGACTCATACATATCGTTCTCATTGGACCGATATTCTACAAGTCGCTTTTGTAACCACTCTGAGTTAGGATGCATTTAAACATATCATACCTTGGAGCCGATTGCATTCAGTCGGCTTTAAAGAGACGGGCACGAAACCATTCTTGGTTGCGCTGAGAAAATTGAATTCTGACAAGTCACGTCCCGTCAAGAAAGTAGCATTTGGGTGTTGCCAATCCACCGATGCCTCGGCCAAAGCAACACAGGCCGAGTTATCCGCATGAATGACTTCCACTTCATCATCAACCCACTGGATCAAAAACTGGTGCATAGTGGATGGCACTGAAGGAAATATGCCCTAGAGGCAATAATAAAGTTATTATTTATTTTCTTATATCATGATAAAAGTTTATTATTCATGCTAGAATTGTATTAACCGGAAACATAATACATGTGTGAATACATAGACAAACAAAGTGTCACTAGTATGCCTCTACCTGACTAGCTCATTAATCAAAGATGGTTATGTTTCCTAACCATGGACAAAGAGTTGTCATTTGATTAACGGGATCACATCATTAGTTGAATGATCTGATTGACATGACCCATTCCATTAGCTTAGCACCCGATCGTTTAGTATGATGCTATTGCTTTCTTCATGACTTATACATGTTCCTATGACTATGAGATTATGTAACTCCCGTGTGCCGGAGGAACACTTTGTGTGCTACCAAACGTCACAACGTAACTGGGTGATTATAAAGGTGCTCTACAGGTGTCTCCAAAGGTACATGTTGGGTTGACGTATTTCGAGATTAGGATTTGTCACTCCGATCGTCGGAGAGGTATCTCTGGGCCCTCTCGGTAATGCACATCACTTAAGCCTTGCAAGCATTGCAACTAATGAGTTAGTTGCGGGATGATGTATTACGGAACGAGTAAAGAGACTTGCCAGTAACGACATTGAACTAGGTATTGGATACGGACGATCGAATCTCGGGCAAGTAACATACCGATGACAAAGGGAACAACGTATGTTGTTATGCGGTCTGACCGATAAAAGATCTTCGTAGAATATGTAGGAACCAATATGAGCATCCAGGTTCCGCTATTGGTTATTGACCGGAGATGTGTCTCGGTCATGTCTACATTGTTCTCGAACCCGTAGGGTCCGCACGCTTAAGGTTACGATGACAGTTATATTATGAGTTTATGCATTTTGATGTACCGAAGTTTGTTCGGAGTCCTGGATGTGATCACGGACATGACGAGGAGTCTCGAAATGGTCGAGACATAAAGATTGATATATTGGAAGCCTATATTTGGATATCGGAAGTGTTCCGGGTGAAATCGGGATTTTACCGGAGTACCAGGAGGTTACCGGAACCCCCCGGGAGGTACATGGGCCTTAATGGGCCTTAGTGGAAGAAGAGGAGAGGCGGCCAGGGCTGGGCCGCGCGCCCCTCCCCCCTAGTCCGAATAGGACAAGGAGAGAGGGGGCCGGCGCCCCCCTCCTTCTCTCTCTCTCTCTCTTTTCCCACCTCGCGAATCCTATTCCAACTAGGATTGGGGGAGAAGTCCTACTCCCGGAGGGAGTAGGACTCCTCCTGGCGTGCCCTATGATGGCCGGCCGGCCTCCCCCTCCTAAACCTTTATATACGGAGGCAGGGGCACCCCTAGAGACACAAGTTGATCCACGTGATCATATTCTTAACCGTGTGCGGTGCCCCCTTCCACCATAATCCTCGATAATATTGTAGCGGTGCTTAGGCGAAGCCCTGCGACGGTAGTACATCAAGATCGTCACCACGCCGTCGTGCTGACGGAACTCTTCCCCGACACTTTGCTGGATCGGAGTCCGGGGATCGTCATCGAGCTGAACGTGTGCTAGAACTCGGAGGTGCCGTAGTTTCGGTGCTTCATCGGTCGGGCCGTGGAGACGTACGACTACATCAACCAAACGCTTCTGTTGTCGATCTACAAGGGTACGTAGATCACACTCTCCCCTCTCGTTGCTATGCATCACCATGATCTTGCGTGTGCGTAGGAAATTTTTTGAAATTACTACGTTCCCCAACAGTGGCATCCGAGCCTAGGTTTTATATGCTGATGTTATATGCATGAGTAGAACACAAGTGAGTTGTGGGCGATATAAGTCATACTGCTTACCAGCATGTCATACTTTGGTTCGGCGGTATTGTTGGACGAAGCGGCCCGGACCGACATTACGCATACGCTTACGCGAGACCGGTTCTCCCGACGTGCTTTGCACATAGGTGGCTTGCGGGTGACAGTTTCTCCAACTTTAGTTGAACCGAGTGTGGCTACACCCGGTCCTTGCGAAGGTTAAAACAGCACCAACTTGACAAACTATCGTTGTAGTTTTGATGCGTAGGTAAGATTGGTTCTTGCTTAAGCCCGTAGCAGCCACGTAAAACTTACAACAACAAAGTAGAGGGCGTCTAACTTGTTTTTGCAGGGCATGTTGTGATGTGATATGGTCAAGGCATGATGCTAAATTTTATTGTATGATATGATCATGTTTTGTAAGCGAGTTATCGGCAACTGGCAGGAGCCATATGGTTGTCGCTTTATTGTATGCAATGCAATCGCGCTGTAATGCTTTACTTTATCACTAAGCGGTAGCGATAGTCGTGGAAGCATAAGATTGGCGAGATGACAACGATGCTACGATGGAGATCAAGGTGTCGCGCCGGTGACGATGGTGATCATGACGGTGCTTCGGAGATGGAGATCACGGGCACAAGATGATGATGGCCATATCATATCACTTATATTGATTGCATGTGATGTTTATCTTTTATGCATCTTATCTTGCTTTGATTGACGGTAGCATTATAAGATGATCTCTCACTAAATTATCAAGATAAAAGTGTTCTCCCTGAGTATGCACCGTTGCCAAAGTTCGTCGTGCCCAGACACCACGTGATGATCGGGTGTGGTAAGCTCTACGTCCATCTACAACCGGTGCAAGCCAGTTTTGCACACGCAGAATACTCAGGTTAAACTTGACGAGCCTAGCATATGCAGATATGGCCTCGGAACACTGAGATCGAAAGATCGAGCGTGAATCATATAGTAGATATGATCAACATAGCGATGTTCACCATTGAAAACTACTCCATTTCACGTGATGATCGGTTATGGTTTAGTTGATTTGGATCACGTGATCACTTAGAGGATTAGAGGGATGTCTATCTAAGTGGGAGTTCTTTAAGTAATTTGATTAATTGAACTTAAATTTATCATGAACTTAGTACCTGATAGTATCTTGCTTATGTATGTTTGATTGTAGATAGATGGCCCATGCTGTTGTTCCATTGAATTTTAATGCGTTCCTTGAGAAAGCAAAGTTGAAAGATGATGGTAGCAATTACACGGACTGGGTCCGTAACTTGAGGATTATCCTCATTGCTGCATAGAAGAATTACGTCCTGGAAGCACCGCTGGGTGCCAGGCCTGCTGCTGGAGCAACAGCAGATGTTATGAACGTCTGGCAGAGCAAAGCTGATGACTACTCGATAGTTCAGTGTGCCATGCTTTACGGCTTAGAATCGGGACTTCAATGACGTTTTGAACGTCATGGAGCATATGAGATGTTCCAGGAGTTGAAGTTAATATTTCAAGCAAATGTCCGGATTGAGAGATATGAAGTCTCCAATAAGTTCTATAGCTGCAAGATGGAGGAGAACAGTTCTGTCAGTGAGCATATACTCAAAATGTCTGGGTATAATAATCACTTGATTCAGATGGGAGTTAATCTTCCAGATGATTGCGTCATTGACAGAATTCTCCAATCACTGCCACCAAGCTACAAGAGCTTCGTGATGAACTATAATATGCAAGGGATGAATAAGACTATTCCCGAGCTCTTCGCAATGCTGAAAGCTGCGGAGGTAGAAATCAAAAAGGAGCATCAAGTGTTGATGGTCAACAAGACCACTAGTTTCAAGAAAAAGGGCAAAGGGAAGAAGAAGGGGAACTTCAAGAAGAACAACAAGCAAGTTGCTGCTCAAGAGAAGAAACCCAAGTCTGGACCTAAGCCTGAAACTGAGTGCTTCTACTGCAAGCAGACTGGTCACTGAAAGCGGAACTGCCCCAAGTGTTTGGCGGATAAGAAGGATGGCAAGGTGAACAAAGGTATATGTGATATACATGTTATTGATGTGTACCTTACTAGAGCTCGCAGTAGCACCTGCGTATTTGATACTGATTCTGTTGCTAATATTTGCAACTCGAAACAGGGACTACGGATTAAGCGAACACTGGCAAAGGACGAGGTGACGATGCGCGTAGGAAATGGTTCCAAAGTCGATGTGATCGCGGTCGGCACGCTACCTCTACATCTACCTTCGGGATTAGTATTAGACCTAAATAATTGTTATTTGGTGCCAGTGTTGAGCATGAACATTATATATGGATCTTGTTTAATGCGAGACGGTTATTCATTTAAATCAGAGAATAATGGTTGTTCTATTTATATGAGTAATATCTTTTATGGTCATGCACCTTTGAAGAGTGGTCTATTTTTGATGAATCTCGATAGTAGTAACACACATATTCATAATGTTGAAACCAAAAGATGCAGAGTTGATAATGATAGTGCAACTTATTTGTGGCACTGCCGTTTAGGTCATATCAGTATAAAGCGCATGAAGAAACTCCATGCTGATGGACTTTGGGAACCACTTGATTATGAATCACTTGTTACTTGCGAACCGTGCCTCATGGGCAAGATGACTAAAACACCGTTCTCCGGTACTATGGAGAGAGCAACAGATTTGTTGGAAATCATACATACAGATGTATGTGGTCCGATGAATATTGAGGCTCGTGGCGGATATCGTTATTTTCTCACCTTCACAGATGACTTAAGCAGATATGGGTATATCTACTTAATGAAACATAAGTCTGAAACATTTGAAAAGTTCAAAGAATTTCAGAGTGAAGTTGAAAATCATCGTAATAAGAAAATAAAGTTTCTACGGTCTGATCGTGGAGGAGAATATTTGAGTTACGAATTTGGTGTACATTTGAAACAATGCGAAATAGTTTCGCAACTCACGCCACCCGGAACACCACAGCGTAATGGTGTGTCCGAACATCGTAATCGTACTTTACTAGATATGGTGCGATCTATGATGTCTCTTATTGATTTACCGCTATCGTTTTGGGGTTATGCTTTAGAGACGACCGCATTCACGTTAAATAGGGCACCATCAAAATCCGTTGAGACGACGCCTTATGAATTATGGTTTGGCAAGAAACCAAAGTTGTCATTTCTTAAAGTTTGGGGCTGCGATGCTTATGTGAAAAAGCTTCAACCTGATAAGCTCGAATCCAAATCGGAGAAATGTGTCTTCATAGGATACCCAAAGGAGACTGTTGGGTACACCTTCTATCACAGATCCGAAGGCAAGACATTCATTGCTAAGAATGGATCCTTTCTAGAGAAGGAGTTTCTCTCGAAAGAAGTGAGTGGGAGGAAAGTAGAACTTGACGAGGTAACTGTACCTGCTCCCTTATTGGAAAGTAGTACATCACAGAAACCTGTTTCTGCAATACCTACACCAATTAGTGAGGAAGCTAATGATAATGATCATGAAACTTCAGAACAAGATACTACTGAACCTCGTAGATCAACCAGAGTAAGATCCGCACCAGAGTGGTACGGTAATCCTGTTCTGGAAATCATGCTACTAGATCATGATGAACCTACGAACTATGAAGAAGCGATGGTGAGCCCAGATTCCGCAAAATGGCTTGAAGCCATGAAATCTGAGATGGAATCCATGTATGAGAAGAAAGTATGGACTTTGGTTGACTTGCCCATTGATCGGCAAGCAATTGAGAATAAATGGATCTTCAAGAAGAAGACTGACGCTGACGGTAATATTACTGTCTACAAAGCTCGACTTGTCGCAAAAGGTTTTCGACAAGTTCAAGGGGTTGACTACGATGAGACCTTCTCACCCGTAGCGATGCTTAAGTCTGTCCGAATCATGTTAGCAATTGCCGCATTTTATGATTATGAAATTTGGCAAATGGATGTCAAAACTGCATTCCTGAATGGATTTCTGGAAGAAGAGTTGTATATGATGCAACCGGAAGGTTTTGTCGATCCAAAGGGAGCTAACATAGTGTGCAAGCTCCAGCGATCCATTTATGGACTGGTGCAAGCCTCTCGGAGTTGGAATAAACGCTTTGACAGTGTGATCAAAGCATTTGGTTTTATACAGACTTTCGGAGAAGCCTGTATTTACAAGAAAGTGAGTGGGAGCTCTGTAGCATTTCTGATATTATATGTGGATGACATATTACTGATTGGAAATGATATAGAATTTCTGGATAGCATAAAGGGATACTTGAATAAGAGTTTTTCAATAAAAGACCTCGGTGAAGCTGCTTACATATTAGGCATAAAGATCTATAGAGATAGATCAATACGCTTAATTGGACTTTCACAAAGCACATACCTTGACAAGATTTTGAAGAAGTTCAAAATGGATCAAGCAAAGAAAGGATTCTTGCCTGTGTTACAAGGTGTGAAGTTGAGTCAGACTCAATGCCCGACCACTGCAGAAGATAGAGAGAAAATGAAAGGTGTTCCCTATGCTTCAGCCATAGGCTCTATCATGTATGCAATGCTGTGTACCAGACCTGATGTGTGCCTTGCTATAAGTCTAGCAAGGAGGTACCAAAGTAATCCAGGAGTGGATCACTGGACAGCGGTCAAGAACATCCTGAAGTACCTAAAAAGGACTAAGGATATGTTTCTCGTATATGGAGGTGATAAAGAGCTCATCGTAAACGGTTACGTTGATGCAAGCTTTGACACTGATCCGGACGATTCTAAATCGCAAACCGGATACATGTTTACATTAAACGGTGGAGCTGTCAGTTGGTGCAGTTCTAAACAAAGCGTCGTGGCGGGATCTACCTGTGAAGCGGAGTACATAGCTGCTTCGGAAGCAGCAAATGAAGGAGTCTGGATGAAGGAGTTCATATCCGATCTAGGTGTCATATCTAGTGCGTCGGGTCCAATGAAAATCTTTTGTGACAATACTAGTGCAATTGCCTTGGCGAAGGAATCCAGATTTCACAAGAGAACCAAACACATCAAGAGACGCTTCAATTCCATCCGGGATCTAGTCCAGGTGGGATACATAGAGATTTGCAAGATACATACGGATCTGAATATAGCAGACCCGTTGACTAAGCCTCTTCCACGAGCAAAACATGATCAGCACCAAGGCTCCATGGGTGTTAGAATCATTACTGTATAATCTAGATTATTGACTCTAGTGCAAGTGGGAGACTGAAGGAAATATGCCCTAGAGGCAATAATAAAGTTATTATTTATTTCCTTATATCATGATAAAAGTTTATTATTCATGCTAGAATTGTATTAACCGGAAACATAATACATGTGTGAATACATAGACAAACAAAGTGTCACTAGTATGCCTCTACCTGACTAGCTCATTAATCAAAGATGGTTATGTTTCCTAACCATGGACAAAGAGTTGTCATTTGATTAACAGGATCACATCATTAGTTGAATGATCTGATTGACATGACCCATTCCATTAGCTTAGCACCCGATCGTTTAGTATGATGCTATTGCTTTCTTCATGACTTATACATGTTCCTATGACTATGAGATTATGTAACTCCCGTGTGCTGGAGGAACACTTTGTGTGCTACCAAACGTCACAACGTAACTGGGTGATTATAAAGGTGCTCTACAGGTGTCTCCAAAGGTACATGTTGGGTTGAAGTATTTCGAGATTAGGGTTTGTCACTCCGATCGTCGGAGAGGTATCTCTGGGCCCTCTCGGTAATGCACATCACTTAAGCCTTGCAAGCATTGCAACTAATGAGTTAGTTGCGGGATGATGTATTACGGAACGAGTAAAGAGACTTGCCAGTAACGAGATTGAACTAGGTATTGGATACGGACGATCGAATCTCGGGCAAGTAACATACCGATGACAAAGGGAACAACGTATGTTGTTATGCGGTCTGACCGATAAAAGATCTTCGTAGAATATGTAGGAACCAATATGAGCATCCAGGTTCCGCTATTGGTTATTGACCGGAGATGTGTCTCGGTCATGTCTACATTGTTCTCGAACCCGTAGGGTCCGCACGCTTAAGGTTACGATGACAGTTATATTATGAGTTTATGCATTTTGATGTACCGAAGTTTGTTCGGAGTCCCGGATGTGATCACGGACATGACGAGGAGTCTCGAAATGGTCGAGACATAAAGATTGATATATTGGAAGCCTATATTTGGATATCGGAAGTGTTCCGGGTGAAATCGGGATTTTACCGGAGTACCGGGAGGTTACCGGAACCCCTCGGGAGGTACATGGGCCTTAATGGGCCTTACTGGAAGAAGAGGAGAGGCGGCCAGGGCTGGGCCGCGCGCCCCTCCCCCCCTAGTCCGAATAGGACAAGGAGAGAGGGGGCCGGCGCCCCCTCCTTCTCTCTCTCTCTTTTCCCACCTCGCGAATCCTATTCCAACTAGGATTGGGGGAGAAGTCCTACTCCCGGAGGGAGTAGGACTCCTCCTGGCGTGCCCTATGATGGCCGGCCGGCCTCCCCCTCCTAAACCTTTATATACGGAGGCAGGGGCACCCCTAGAGACACAAGTTGATCCACGTGATCATATTCTTAACCGTGTGCGGTGCCCCCTTCCACCATAATCCTCGATAATATTGTAGCGGTGCTTAGGCGAAGCCCTGCGACAGTAGTACATCAAGATCATCACCACGCCGTCGTGCTGACGGAACTCTTCCCCGACACTTTGCTGGATCGGAGTCCGAGGATCGTCATCGAGCTGAACGTGTGCTAGAACTCGGAGGTGCCGTAGTTTCGGTGCTTGATCGGTTGGGCCGTGGAGACGTACGACTACATCAACCAAACGCTTTCGTTGTCGATCTACAAGGGTACGTAGATCACACTCTCCCCTCTCGTTTCTATGCATCACCATGATCTTGCGTGTGCATAGGATTTTTTTTGAAATTACTACGTTCCCCAACAGGCACGCACTGGTTTGCATGAACCCAATCACGGCCTAGTATGACATTGTAGTTACCTTGCACCTCAGTGATAAAGAATGCGGTAGCCAAAGTTTTACTTCCCACCGTGAGCTCCACATACATCACACCTTTGGTTTCAATTTTCTCTTTGCCTTCAAATCCATTGAGCACCATGTTGGTCTTTATCAACTCTTCATCATGCAACCCCAATTTTTTGAAGACCGAATACGGCATAAGATTCACCACAGCACCACCATCAACAAGCATCCGAGTGAGCGGTGATCCATTGATATGACCTCTGAGATACAACGGTTTCAGATGCGTTACTGGGTCTTTTGGCTTCTCGAATATTGCATTTTTAGGGCCAAAATCCAGCTGATCCACCTCCCCTTCCTCATTGACAGCACGAAACTCAGCAGGTAAGTAATATACCATATTGATATCCATACCTTCATGAACCGGCGTAGACTCATAGTCCAACATATCATCCTCTTCGTCAAGTGCATCCATCGATTATGAAATTTGTCCAAGTGAAGGAGAAGTAAGAAGTGTCGCAGACGATGTAATAGCTGTCGCATCGTCCTCCTTTGGTGGCGCAGGCGCTGCTGTGATAGGTGTAGAAGCAACTGCATCTTGTATTTGCTTAGGCCTCCACACTTGTTTTGTAGGCACCATGGGTCGAGTGTCATTGAACAACTTATCCCTTTGCTTCTCGGCTTCTTGTTTTGTCATCTCTTGACTCCTTAATCTCTGTAGTTTCCTCTTTTGTGTTTTTGTCAGCCCAGGAGGACACCACTTTGGCTGAGTGTATTTAGGATCTCTCATCTTTACTTGGCTGGTGTTCCCTTCAAGGTCATTAGCCGAGTACTTTGGCGCGATAGCAAGTATCGGCTCAGTCGGATTACTATGCATAATCGGCTGTTGTATGGTGAATGTTTCGGTGCCCAAGATGATTGAGTTGGCATCGGTTTTTTCCTTGCCTTTGCTTGACTCGACCGTTACAGCACTTGGCGACTTAACACGCCATTCTTGCTTGCCGCCCCTTTTTTGATTATCTTGCACTGGCCGATTGACACCATTGTTCAAACGGCCTCGTGTGGGATAAGAAAGTCTCATGAACGGGCCTCCTTTGTTCTGTCGAACCCGGATGAAAAGAATAAGGGGCCATTGGGGGCTGCCTCCATTCTCCATTGAAATCCCCCACGTAGTATGGCACATAGGGGGGTGGCGGCATCCATTGTCCTGGCGCCCACGACCCATATGGCCTTGCATGATGCTGAAATTCTTCCCGAGGAGGTGACCTTGAGCGCTTCCAATTTGATGACCGGTTAGAGCTAGAACCGGCCGCATGATTGGCATACTTGGATCACAACATATCAAAAGTTGGCTTGATTTTCTTGCGCTGCACTTTTGCCTCATTCCTCTTCCACTTGCCAACTTCTGGACTTTTGGGCTTGACCAATTTAACACGAGTATTTTCTTGCGCTTGCGGTTGCCCCCCGAGTGTAGGATTCTTGATGGTGATTTTGATTGTCTCCTTGCCACAGGGTTGCTTGTCAAGCACAACCTGTCTCCCCAAGACCTTGTCGCCCTCCTTGTCTTTCATGGGCTTACCGACAATGACATTAGCTTTATTAGCATATTCGGCAACCTCCGGCCGAATGAGTAGCTTCTTTTCCTCCAAATCTATGGTATTCATTGGAAAAGGCTGTTTATCAACTTGCATCTGAGAAAAGTTTAATTGTCCGTCATTAATGGCCGATTGTATCTGCCGTCGAAAAACATTGCAATCATTAGTAGCATGAGAAAAAGAATTATGATACTTGCAATAAGCGTGCCGTTTCAGCTCTTCAAACGGCGGTAATGTACGAGATATTCTAATAATCTTAGCCTGCAGCAAAGCGTCAAATATTCTATCACACTTAGCAATGTTAAAAGTAAACTTCATCTCCTCATCACGATTCTTATGAATCGGTTTCATATCATTGCAAGTAAAGGGTTTGGCCTTAGATGGCCAAACAAATTCAGTAGAAAAAACATCACCCTCATCATCCGAGTGATCACTATCATATTTCACCATATTCATCTTTGGACGATCGGCTTTGTATCTATGCACTTCTTTGAGGTCTTTGCTTCGGCTTTCCTGAGCCAAAGCCCTTTGTAAGCCTTGGTTGATATTTAAGAATTCATAGCCTTCTAGCTTTTCTCTAATGGGAGTTCTCAAACCACTCAGCACTAGGTCCGCCAAGTCCCTCTCGGTTATCGCCAAACTAAAACACCGGTTTTTTGTTTCTCTGAATCTCTTGACGTAATCGGAGACCGATTCATCATGCTTCTGTTTAACCGATGTTAGATGTGACAACTTGAGTTCATTGTCGCCGCTGTAAAAGTGATCATGAAACTTCTGCTCTAGCTGCGACCAAACCCGAATGGAACCATGGGGTAAAGAAGAAAACCATGAAAATGCGGTACAAGTTAATGATAAAGGAAATAAACGCACTTTCAATTCATTCAATGAGCCTGCCTCACCTAATTGTGCTAAATATTGACTAACATGCTCCCATGTGGTTTTTGTGCCTTCTCCATTAAACTTAACAAAATCTGGAATTTTATATCCTGGAGGGCACTGGATGGCATCAAAGTACTCGGGATACGGCTTTTGGTAAATCCGATTCCGAGGTAACTCAACTCCAAAATTCTCTCTAAGCATCTTAGCCATATCTTCTCTAAGATTAGCTAGACCATCATCCATAGTGGACGATGAAGCTTGTGGCAGTGGCATAAGAGGAGTAGGGTGACTAGCTGCAGGTAGGAATTGTGGCATGTATGTCGACCCATAATTTGGTAGTGGTCGAGTGGTTGTAGCTGTAGGTAGGGTTTGGTTCGGCGTTGCCACCGAACCTGGCATGCTCATAATAGGGTTGATGGGTGCAGTCACAATCTGATTTGTTTGGGTAGGATAATAAGCCATCGGCACGGGAGGCGCCGATGCAATAGGTAAAGCCAGATTAGGGTTTTGCACACTAGCAGCTACACCATCACTACCACTAGACGATTGAGATGTATTCTTCTGAGCATTAGTATTTTCCATGAAAGTTTGGTAGACTAGATTGTTAGCATCAGCAATACGACTTTCAATCTCAGCCCACTGCACAGGAGAAAAGGCAGTACTTACAGAGGGTTTAACCTGCTCGGCTTGAAGAGGAAGGAACTTGATTTCTTCAATCGGAGTGATGTTGCCTTGGCAATCCTTCTTGAACTTTGCAAGGAACTCCTGCAAGTCCTTCTCCTCGCGCGCCTTCTTGTACTCATAAACTTGGCGATGATCGGCCGATATCTCATCAAGATTGGGCTTAATGATGTTATCGGCGTCTACCTCAGATGGTTTGGGAATATCAGACATGGTGGATGATGACGATTGATCTTCGTTCCCCAGTGGAGTCGCCAAAAAGTGTGTTGACACACGAACACGTCACGTGTACCCTCGACGCCGGGGGTGATGCACCGCAGCTCACGTCGAAGGAGACCCGACCGACAGCGCGATACGCAAGACAGTCGACGGGCGCTTTTGCAGACCCGAAAACCCCACACCCCCGGGAGGGACCCCGTCAGGGAGTGCGGCGGCTATGGGCTGCCCTAGGTCGATTCGCTCGCCCCTACAGCCTCGGAATTCGCAGCTCTCAAACACGAAGAACAGTGAAGAACGAGAGAGAAAAACGGTGGAGAGATAAAACGTAGATGAAAACGTAGTATATTGATTTGTTCGATTGTGTGTTGTTCAATCGGCCGTCACCCCCAACATATATAAGAGGCGGCTGGACTTCCCGTACAAGCAAAGAATTTATCTAGGCTTTCCTTACAAGAAAATTACATCAATTCACGTCCAAAACCCTAGTCAAATTCGGACTGGTTTATCCGAACTTTCCAAAACTGCTCGGTTTAAACTGGCTGCACCTTGCGGGTCTTTTTTGCGGTGGTAAACGATCTCGGATGAAAACAAGCCCAAAAGAAATCTTGACTGTTTCGACGAGACGAACAACTTTCATGTTGAAGGTTTTTTTATCAGAGATCATCTTGATGGTCAGATCGGTCTCGCAACACAGACTATTTCCTCGCGCTACCCGTCAGACATGTGTCTGGTGGGGCGCGCCACATCTCGCCTCGTGACAGGGCTGCACTCCGATTGCTCTAACTTTTGCATACGAACTCGTATTTGAACGATTTTGATATCAAAATCGATCGTTTCGACGAGACGAAGACAACCCGTGTAGATCATTTTTACATTTGAGGTTGTCTTGGGGGCTTAATCGGCTAAACTGTACTTTGAATATAAGATCTTGGTACTTTGAGCATAGTTTCGGCCTTCGAGATGAAATCGGACGGCAATGACCCAAATTTCAAAGATGTTCACATCAATAATACGGAACTTTTTCATGTAGATCACTTCTCCATATGAGTCCATCTAGATAATCATTTGAGCCCATCTTCAGCTTCTGGTAGGATTGGCCTTGACAGTTTCCACCCCAGCAAGCTTTTTCCCGGCAAGCTTTTCAGCCCCGGCAAGGTTTTCGCCCGGCAAGCTCTTCCCCCGGCAAGGTCTTCACCCGGCAAGCTTTTCCTCCGGCAAGCTTTTCCGCCGACAAGCTTCTCCGCCGGCAAGGTTTCATTCAGCCGGCAAAGGCCGAATATTTTCTCACTCAGGGCCGGCCCGCGAAGTGTTGCCTCTAACTTTTGCATATGAATCCGGATTCGTGACCTTGCCAAAATCTGGTGTCAACAATATCATAGGATTTATTTCACCTTGCCTTGTACTCCAAGATAATCATGTATATATGCCCATGAGACTCAAGCAATAAATAACGATTCCATCAATCTCTCTCTCTCTTCTAACACCATATATATACTATGAAACTACATTTCACAATGAATTGAACAATATTTATTGGGCATTGCAAATGTTGATACTTTTTTATAAGTTTGGTCAAAGGAGACATACGTTGACTTTGTAAAAAACTTATATGCAGACTAAAAAGAATAAGAGAAAGTATGATATTGTAATCCAAATATGAGAGTATCCACTGTTTTTATTTGATTAAAGGCGCTTTTATTATCTTAAAATGTGGCATCAAGCGAAATAAGAGCATTAAGAGTATCACCCACCATCTACATTACTAGTATGCACACAGCCAAACACCAACTCTCTGACAAAAAAAGGATAAAAAACCGACAATTCGGCAACAGTAGTTTCATATAGACCGACACTATACCTATGTCAAAAGGTATGATGGACTCGTCCAGAGATATGCTGCCAGCCATGTTGGATAAAAACCTCCTAGGCACATGCTCCAACCACATACACGCGCCATGAACAGCGAAAAAAACCTGTAGACGAGAATCTTTTTTTATCATTAAAAACCAAATCATTTCAACATAGCAAAGACCTAAGCGACCATAGTAACGCATATGCTCTCACCCTTAAAGAGGTGTTTGATTGTTTCATCACGAGTACAAAAACACCAGTTTTTACTTCCAAGCCAGTTGGGACGTACGAGGTTGTCTTTGGTTAACACAACTCCCATATGAAAATACCACGTGAAGATTTTAAAATTTGAGAGGAATCTTCACCTTCTAAATGTTTTTGTTATTACTCACTGGTACCTTAAAATGCATGAATGCACGGTAATAACACGCTATAGCGTTTTGACAAATGTCTTGCTACATGAATCAGTGTATAATATCTCGCTAATAGCGCGTTATAGCGTGATATAGCACGGTAATAGCATATTTTGAGGGTCTTGCTATTTTGTCATGGGTTGCAACTCCTTCCATTCATAGTTGTAACTCTCTCTTGATGACGCGCTCCCATTCAAGGCTTGTGGTAGGATGTGGCTTGTTTGGGAGAGAGAGAGAGAGAGAGAGAGAGAGAGAGAGAGAGAGAGAGATGTGTTTGCAGGATGAAAATGAATGTGTGGAGGAGAACGACACTGAGCAGATAAAGCGGGCACGTGCGGTACTTGGGGATACCAACGCGTGCTTCCTACGTGAGCGAGCGATGCATTGACACAGTCTGTATGATCTGAAAACGATGGAATGATAAGAGTAATGCTACACCTACGAACCACTTTTTTCATCGATCTCATACTCGCACACTCCTTCCCCCTCGATATAGTATGCCTCTCGCATCATCTCTTAGATGCATCCCTCTCTCTCTATCCTTCTCCCCTGGCCTTGTTTGCTTCTAACACATACATGCATGTATACTGATCGATCTCCCTACATATACCTAGGTCGACTTTAACTATACTTAATGTAGTCCTTACGTGATTAGACTGCTGGCAAGTTATGATTGGAGAACACGGGCCCGGCCCCATTTAAATTGGGGAGGGAGGGGGGAAGCATTGATGGAAAGTTTGGTAAAAGTTCACGTTAGGAACGAATCATTTTCCATCCAAAACATAAAAGGGAAATGTTGCTTGTGCAGTGGTGTTGTCAAAAGTTTTCCCATTATAACTAGATGAGTAAACTTGAAATCCTGGAGAACAAACATCACTACGGATAAGCGGTGGTTTCCTTCACTCATTATTCTCCACGCGAGACAAGGACTACGTACGGAAGATAAAGCATGGAGCCGCGGCGCTGCTTGGATCATAGTAGTACAAGCTAGCGATCATGCAACGTTGACGGGTGGATCATGTTGGATGCGCTTCTTGGGCGCGACGGCCTCGATGGCCTCGCCGAGCGGCCACGCGGCCTCCATGAAGTACTCCCCGTGCTTCACCTTGTCCACCAGCGTGATCTCCCTCGCCGGCGCCAGCCCGAACCCGTAGACGAGCAGCGTGTACTGGTACACCAGGTCCATGCAGATGTAGGGCGTCTCGCGCACCCCGGGGTACGCCGCCTTGGCCTCCTCCAAGCTGAGCGGGCAGATCTTCTTGGCCGCCGCCCTGAACGCCCCCGGGCTGGACTTGGCGCTCGGGGCGTCCTTATCCACCCACCCGACCTGGGTGGCCTTGCCGTAGAAGAAGGAGGCCGCGTACAGCGTCGCCTGCCCGGCGCCGCCGCCTCCGCCCCACACGCCGCCGAAGGTGCAGTTCTTGTTCGCGCACGGCGCGTCCAGCTTCAGCGCCTTGGCCACCTCCTTCCTGCACTTGGTGTACACTGCCCCTTCCGGCGACGCCGCCGCGTCGTAGACCTCGCCGTTGTAGGTGTAGTTGCCGGTGGATCCACGCAGCATGCACGAGCTGAACGGCCCGGACTTGGCCTTGAGGATCTCCACACGAGCAGCCAAGTTGCCGTAGTACAGGTAGCTGCAAACTCAATTTGTGAGAAAATAGTAGATCCATATTACTTGTCGCTGGTTTAGTATATAATAATCCACCTCTCTTTGTGAGTTCGAACTTAATTGTGTGGAACTCAATTAATTATTAGTAAACATTTGCTCTTGTAGTGTCTAATTGACTTCATGATTGATGACCTGTGGACGTAGACGTTGTAGTCTTTTCCCTTGAGGTACTCCTTGGTGATGTAAGGGTCCTTGCCATCAGGCGTTGCCGGGGCGTTTGCTGCGGTGTTTGGAGAGACGGCGTAGGCCATTTGGACCGAACCGCCACCAAGATCGATCACGCCTACGGTCTTCGAGTAATCTCCGCCCAATCTATCCAGCAGATAGTTCAGAGCAACCTGCATATATAGCGCGTTTGCCAATCATAAATAAAATAAAAATTGAATAAATCTAAATCTCTCCGATGTCAATCACCGTCGACCTTGAAACTAAGATCAATGCAAGTTTTCGTATTATCTAACCTTTGAAAACAAGCAATACAATTTTTAATACTATATGAATATTTTCTATTGCCTGATGAATACTTTTTGAATTTATTTTTAAGTATAATACCTTATGAAATTCATATGAACAAATATGCAAAATCGACTGAATGTCAATCAACCTAGGACATATATAAAAGCTATCCAAAAAAACATAACCAAATGTTATAGAGAAAAGGTTCACAAGATTGGAAGAAGCGGTGGACTTACCCACATGTAAGACCCTTCTTGAGATCCCTCGAGAACATTGATCCACTTTGGGTTGTACTGGAATTTACTCTTGGTGTGGACGATATCCCTCACCTGTAATTGTACCAAGGGAGAGTCAACACCAACGGTCCTTCGATTACTCCTTGATGCATATATATTTAAACTGCTAATTAGTAAAGTGATTACCGCTTGAAGGATCTGCTCCGATGGCTTGTCTCCGATAAGCCTCAGCCCAGCCGTCGCCTGCTTAATATCTTTCGTCAGTGTTTAATTACCACATACATACAGAGTATAAAGGAGTTCAAAGATCAAATTTCAATTTTTTCATTAAACTCGTATATATATTACCCCTAGTTTAAGGGGAGTTCTGTTCATTTGCCACCAAGGGACGACACTGTTTGCCTTGTCGAGCAGTGGTATCACGGACTTTGCAGCCTCCTTGGGCCGCCCGGAGAAGGAACTCAGCCCGGGGGACACCTACACCATGAACAAAACCAACGTTGCATTCGTGCTTGAGTGTAATGATATAATTGTGAGATTTGCTTTTGCATATGTACTACAGGCGTACATACCTTGGCGAAGACCTCGATGTCGTCGCCGATCTCAAGGAGGTCCATCTTGTTGTCAAACTTGAAGACGTGCACGCGTGTGCCCGTGCTCCCGGCGTCGAAGATCACGGCGTACTTGCCCACCCCCGGAAACTGCACGGGCCCCTCCGCCGCGGTACTGCCTTTGCGGCCGAGCACCGTGTCGGCAAAGGCCGCGGACGACGAAGCAAGCAGGAGGAGGAGAAGCGGTGCCGCGGCGACGACGCGAGCCATTGGAGAGAGGGGGGGAGCTAGCTACTGGTGACTGGCAAGTGCTGACTGTTGAGTCCAGCTGTAAGTGACAGTGGGATTTAAAGAGGGCGAGATGGGGTCGTGTTTTGGATCAGCTCCCCAGCTGTGCACTTGTGCGCAATCGGGTCCCTGGTAGTAGGTGGCACAGATCCAACACACATGAAGACAAAGCAGATCGCTGGACGGTCGGCTCAAGATCTCCATGCGCAACATGCTCGTGTTTTTTCTGTTCTTTGATTAGCATTTGCTTGTCAGGCGGCCACGTTGTTTATAACACCAAAAGGGGATTTTTTTTTTCTCGAGCGCATAGCATGCGTATCATTTTATAAAGAGAGTTGGGTTGCTGCTGAGCTTTGGTAGTCGGTCTCATCCGGCGTGTTCGAGGGGTGGCCGATCCTCACTTGTCTTCGTGAAGTCGGAGCTGCAGAGGAGGTGCTTCCGCGGTGACGATGACACGAGACGGGTGGTCGGTTACGGCGCTGGCTCGGTGCAGGTCCAGCGCTTTCCCCCTGCAATGCTCGTCGCCAGAGTCGGAGTTGTCTGGTCTTCGGAGCGTGCGGTGGATTGTTTGGCGTTGTCCGGCGCAGGCCTCGACGCTCGTTTATGGTGAGGGCTTCATCGGTGGTCGTTGATGGTGGAGTCGGAGTTGCCTTGGCGGAGGTGTCATGACGATGATACCGGATTGCTACCTCGACCGTGTGTATGCGTTCTTGTGTGGGTTGCCAGGTCGCCCTGGGTGTCCTGTGTGGGCATGTTGTAACGAATTTCGTCCGGTTTTCCGTTAATTAACCGGGCAATTCTCTTCTTCTTTATTAATGAGGTGAGCCAAAGCTTTTGCCTCCGTTTTAAAAAAAATTATAAAGAGAGGGAAAGGGCATACAGAGCCCTCCACTGGTGTGGCCATTATATTTTACATACTACACCTCGACATTTAGTCCACTCCACACCACACTTGTGGTCATACTCATGCAGACGACTACTCACGCGTACTCCACCTACTTAACCTACTGAAGAAACTCTCTGCGCTCCCCTTCATGAGCCCTGCATTCCACCATGTTCGTCCTTCACGCTCCACGTGTCGCATGACAGTTGCAATATCCGGAGTAGCACCATCGAAAACCACTGCATGCCGGTGCTTCCACAACTCCCAAAGACCAAGCAAGATTATTGCCCTAGTGGTCCTGATGCTTAGGCCTTGCTTCTCTCTACTTTGGCATAAGAAGGAAAGCACCTCAGTCCCACTAGGCGCCCATGCCGGCACCTCTAGTGCATGGCAGATGTGCGCCCAAACCACTCTAGAGAACACACACAGGTGAGCAGTAGATGATTGCTAGTTTCTTCTTCCTGGTTGCAGAATGGGAATATGAGTCATGGTGCGGTAGCCCTCTCCTAGCTAGTCTGTCTGACGTCCAACACCTGTTGCGAAGGGCAAGCCATGAGAATAACCGACACTGCAATGGGCCGCTTGATTTCCACAAGAAGTCTGATGTAGGAGCGATCACGTGGCCCACGAATTTGGCCGCGTACGCCAATCTTACTGAGAAGGCACCGCCCCTCTCCCAGGACCATGTAACCTCATCGGGCCGAGCCTCCTGGAGCTCAATGTCGCTGATCCTCGTCCACATCCGTAAGTACTCCCGAATGGTGTCAATTTGCAGGTCTGGCCCGATATCTCTTGCCCATGTATTATCCTCGATGGCCTCGGCCACCATTCGTGCCCGCCGTAGCCTGGGCGGCACACTAGCATATACCATCGGTGCCAACTCCTGGATTCGATATCCATCAAGCCACCGGTCCTCCCAAAAGAGGGTGATGCGCCCATTACCTAGCTGCATTCTGGTCGCCGCCTTAAATAGTTGCATGGACTCCTTCGGCACCGAAAATCTGAACTCTTGCCAGCACCTACCTTCCTCGGCTTGCTGTAGCCACGACCACCTGCCCTGCATGGCCATGTTCATCCACCTCAAGTCTGGAACTCCAAGGCCGCCGGCAGCAGAAAAAGGTATTGGGAAAGGTGGGTGACACTTCCAACGTGGGTTCATGTGACTCACGTGTGGCCACACTTGTGAAGATAAGGCGATGCCCACCTAGGATTCCACAGACTCATGGGCAATGATATACGATGCAAGCATAGAAATTTTTTATTCAAATCCATAAAAAAATTAAACTTTTGATTTTCTTAAATCCATGAATTAAATAAATCTTAAAAAGTTAATGAATTTGGAAAAATTCATGGATTTAAGTTATTTTAATGAATTTTAAAACATTCAGAAGTTTAAAACTGTTCATGGATTTTAAAAATGTTCAGGAATTAAAAAAATCATGATTTTAAATAGTTTTGCCGATTTTTAGAATAATGTTAAAAAGAAAAAGGAAATGGAAAAAGAAAAGAAAACCATGCAAAACTTGTCCGAGAAAAACTAGTAGAAAACCGACCTAGAAAAAACCAGTGGAACCGTCTAGAAGGTCACCAAAACCTGTGAGGAAAAGAACTAACATACAGGAAAAGAAAGAGTTCGATCGGCCGAGCCCAAGGCAGAACGAGGCTGTGGCAGGTTGCAAGGATACTAGTAACTGGCGCTTAAGACGCTAAATAGGAGTTGGCGGTCACGAAGGTGTAGGCTCAGATCAGAGCTGCAGGCCCATTCCTGTGTACTCCCTGGTTTGATCGACTTTATTCAAGAACATAGAAAAATTGCTTACATGGTTTGAGAGTTTCGGAATTTATAAAGAAGACTAACATGTCAATGAATTTATAATTCATGATGCTCAGTTAGGGATATAACCGGGCCCCGTCTAAACCCACTTACGGTCTAACAGTTCAATAATTTGTTTTCCTTTTTGGAGAAAATGAACTATCGGCCTACATAAAAGCATCTAAACGAGAGTTGCGGACGTTGTTTATTTGCCATTTACATCCCTGTGCTCAATTGTTTCCAAGACTACAATTGCCAATATGCTGCTTAAGTGTTATGATAAATTCTGAAAATCCTGGTTCCTTGCCCCCTTGACCTCTTGGTGTTGGCATCGGCCAGCTGGTGCAGTGTTGTGCATATGTCAAGGATTTCCTCTCTGATTCTCAGCCTATCGGCATGGTTCACTTTTCTTCACAACTTGTTTTTTGCTCCCGCCTAGGATTTCCTGGTGACCGGTTCTTCGATGCAAGGAATGGGAAAGCTTATGCAGGCTAAAATTATTTACAACACCAGTCAGGGTTACAACGGCAGGATAAAGTGCCGCCAAGGTCCAGACTCTGCAAAGCCAAGCTTTAGTTCAGAGTTCAGTCGAGCTGTCGTCCTCGTGATGAATTTTTCTTTCATGTAAACATATTTGCTCAAGTCACTGTGTGGTATACAAAAGAGTGATGTTAAAGTATATACAAATATTGCGTCCGTTTGTTAGATAGATTGATAGAGTTATGCGTGTATGTTTCAAACTCATCTATCTCTTCTTCTGTTGGACTCTTCTTCTCGTTGTAAATCTTCTTTCCTTCTCCTGTACGAACTCCGGGTGAATCCGAGCGATCTCCCTATGCTTGTAAGCCACGACAACTTCTCAATATATACAGCGGCCTGAGACCAAAGGGTTCAACGCTTCCTCCAATCTTTACATGGTCATCAGAGCCTATCCTCATCGCATCTAGCAACCTACGAGAAAGCCTTCAGCCCGAGAGGAAAAACAACCTAGCCGCTGTATTTGCTGTAGATCAACGCCATGGCAGGAACCGATGCATCCACCGCCGCCGCTACCATCTCCACCCTCACCACATCCACCATGAGCGCCATGACTACCCAGTTTGCCGGTTCCTCCTACGCTTCTTCTTCCACCTCCAGCAACGGCGCTAGCTCCCTCGGGTCGCCTCCATCAGAGAAGCTGACAAGGACAAATTTCCTTCTCTGGAAGGCCATCGTGCTACCCCAGATCAAGGGGGCACAGATGGAGCACTTCCTGGATGCCGCAAACATGGCGCCCCCTGCCACCATCACCATCACCAAGGATGGGAAGGAAGAGCAGGTCTTCAACTACGCCAGGACGATCTGGTACGCCCAGCAGCAGCAGGTACAAGGTTACCTTATGGGATCTCTATCACGTGAGGTTCTTGCGCAGGTCGTTACTCTCCAGACGAGGGCCGAGGTGTGGAGCGCCATCCACGCCTTCTTCGCTGCGCAAACACAATCGCAGCTCGTCAACACTCGCATCGCCCTTGCAAATCTTCAGAAGGGCAACATGGGGATGCCAGAGTACCTCGCCAAGATCAAAGCCTTGACAGACGAGATCGCCTGCACCGGGTCTCCGCTCGGCGATGGGGAGATCGTCTCCTTCGTTCTGAAGGGTCTGGACATGGAGTATAACTCGATGGTCTCAGCCCTCTCTGCCCGCGTCGAGCCCGTCACCGTCGCCGAGCTCTACAACCAGCTTCTTAGTTTTGAAGCCCGCATCAATCTGCTGCAACAAGGAAACCTGCGTCAATCTTCGGTAAACGCCTTGACTCGTGGCCGTGGCTATGGTGGCCGAGGTCGTGGTCACCAAGGCCAGCAAGGGCGTGGCCGCGGCAACAACAGCAACAATGGGCGTGGGCGCGCCAACAACAATGGCCCACGCCCCTCTAGCAACAACGATGGTCGCCCCCGAACTCGATGTCAGCTCTGCAAGAAACCCGGTCATGAGGTACTTGATTTTTGGCTTAGGTATGACGAGAACTACGTGCCTGAAGAGCGTCATGTCCTTGCCGCTTTGAGAGAGCAAGGAGGAGAAGGAGACACCGTGTGGTATGCTGATTCTGGAGCAACTGATCATATTACTAGTGAGCTTGAGAAACTCGCAACTCGTGAACGCTACTATGGCAATGATCAAGTGAACACTGTTGCAAACGGTGGAGGTATGGACATACATCATATTGGTCAAGCTTTCATTAATTCCCCTACTTCTAAACATGATCTTGTTCTTAAAGATGTGCTTCATGTACCACAAGCTAATAAAAATCTTGCTTCCATGTCTCGTTTAACATATGATAATAATGTCTTCTTTGAGACTCATCCTGAATATTTTTTCATTAAGGATCGAGCAACGAGGGAGCTCCTCCATCACGGTAGATGCATCGGAGGTCTCTACCCCATCACATCCAGGGTCTTTAATCGAAAGCGTCGTCGTCAAGTCCAATCCGTCGTCAAGCCCTCCTTGGCAAGATGGCATCAAAGATTAGGTCATCCTTCGTCTATTATAGTTGAGCAAGTAGTAAATAAAGACAATCTTCCATTGTCAGGTAGAGATAATACAGAGTCTGTTTGTGAAGCTTGTCAATGTGCCAAGAGTCATCAACTTCCTTATCCTAGGTCAAATAGTGTTTCTCATGCTCCTTTAGAGCTTAGTGATGTATGGGGTCATGCAAGAGATTCTTTTGGAAGGAAAAAATATTATGTTAGTTTCATCGATGACTATAGCAAGTTCACTTGGATATATTTGCTTAAACATAAATCTGAAGTTTTTGCTATTTTTCAAGAATTTCAGAAACTTGTTGAGCGTCACTTTGACAAGAAAATCCTTGCAGTCCAAAGTGACTGGGGAGGCGAGTATGAGAAACTCAACTCGTTCTTTCGTAGTGTAGGCATTGAACATCATGTATCTTGCCCACATGCACATCAGCAAAACGGTTCTGCAGAACGCAAGCACCGTCACATTGTTGAAGTAGGATTGTCTCTACTTGCTCATGCTTCTATGCCGCTCAAATATTGGGATGAGGCTTTTATTGCTGCTACATATCTTATCAATCGCCTTCCTAGTAGAGTCATTGGAAATTCAACTCCTCTAGAGCGCCTGTTTCATCAAAAACCAGATTACACATCTCTAAAAATATTTGGGTGTGCTTGCTACCCCAATCTTCGTCCCTATAATCGCCACAAACTTGAGTTTCGGTCCACTCAGTGTGTTTTCATTGGGTACAGCAATCTCCATAAAGGCTACAAGTGCCTAGATGTCTCAACAGGACGAATCTATATTTCTCGCGATGTCGTTTTTGATGAAACTATTTTTCCTTTTGCCCAACTTCATCCCAATGCAGGCGCTCTTCTTCGTGAAGAAATTTCACTTCTTTCCGAGTCTTCAACTTCTCCTGATCACGGGGGTGAATTAACTGAAACTGATCATGAGATGTTACAAGAAAATAATGCAGAAAATAATGCAGGTTCTAATGAAGAAAATGCAGTTTCTAGCTGTAATTTTATGTGTGCAGATTTGGACAAAACAGGCGCTACAGCCCATGTTGATTTACTGCAGAACTACGGCGTCGGTGTTACGCGATCCAAGGAGAATCACCTGACGCGCGCTGCCAATCAGGAAGAGCCTGCCAGCCCATGTGCGGCAGACAGAGCGACAACAATGGGCCTCGGCGACTCACCTGTTGCCACGAGTGGGCGGGCCAACGTCTCGGCCGACAGGCCGACAGCCGCGGGGCCTAGCTATAGGTCGCCCTGCCGCGCACCCGAGAGGGCGTCATCTGGCGATGCCACACGGAGTCCGGTGGTTGGCGATTTCAGTACGAGGCAAATTCTCTCGGACGACGCGGTTTTCTCGGATCTGGAGCGACAGGGCAGCCGATCGTCTTCGGCAGACACGCCAGGATCTTCTGCGGCTGAGCTACATATTCCAGAAAATACAAACGATGAGCAAATAATTTCTGCATCAAGGTCTTCCGCTCGTATGAATGAAGTTTCTCAGCGTAGTACCAGATCACAGTCCGGAATATTCAAGCCTAAAGAATATAAAGATGGTACAATAAGGTATGACAGTCGAAAACATGCTTTTCTTACTAGTACTGGTGAACTTAAGTGATGCCCTTGCACACAAAGAGTGGAAAGAAGCTATGGATAGTGAATACCAAGCTCTTATGAAAAATAAAACTTGGCATCTAGTTCCACCAGGAAAAGGAAAAAATGTGATTGATTGCAAGTGGGTCTATAAAATTAAAAGAAAAGCAGATGGAAGCATAAATAGATACAAGGCTAGGTTAGTTGCAAAAGGATTCAAACAAAGATTTGGAATTGATTATGAGGACACTTTTAGTCCTGTGGTTAAAGCAGCTACTATCAGACTTGTATTATCTATTGCTATTTCTAGAGGTTGGAGTTTACGACAGCTAGATGTTCAGAACGCGTTTCTTCATGGTGTTCTTGAGGAAGAAGTGTTCATGCAGCAACCGCCGGGATATGAAAACAGAAGCACACCACATTATGTTTGCAAATTAGATAAAGCTTTGTATGGACTAAAACAGGCCCCTAGAGCCTGGTACTCAAGGTTGAGCACAAAGTTACAACAACTTGGTTTTAATCCATCAAAGGCAGATACCTCACTATTCTTCTATAACAGAGGCAACATAACAATATTTGTTCTTGTTTATGTTGATGATATAATTGTTGCTAGCTCCAGTCCAGATGCTACTACATGTCTGCTTCAAGATCTTCATATGGACTTTGCATTGAAGGACTTGGGCAACCTTCACTATTTTCTTGGCATTGAAGTAAAAAAGGTGAAGGATGGAATACTTTTGACACAGGAAAAATATACTACTGACATTATCAAGAGGATGGGACTGGAACACTGTAAGCCTGTAAGTACACCACTCTCAACTTCAGAAAAACTTTCCGTTGAGGGAGGAGATGCACTTGGTCCAGAGGATGCAACAAATTATAGAAGTGTTGTTGGTGCATTACAGTACTTGACTTTAACTCGTTCAGATATCTCATATTCTGCTAATAAAGTATGTCAGTATTTGCATGCTCCTAGTACAGTTCATTGGACAGCAGTTAAAAGAATTGTGAGGTATCTTAAGTTTACAATGGGACTAGGACTTAAGATTGCTAAGTCATCATCCATGTTGGTGACTGCATATTCTGATGCTGATTGGGCAGGGTGTGCTGATGATAGAAGATCTACAGGTGGATTTGCTGTATTTCTGGGATCAAATCTTATATCATGGAGTGCAAGGAAACAGGCCACTGTCTCTAGATCCAGCACCGAGGCGGAATATAAAGCTCTAGCAAATGCAACTGCCGAAATTATGTGGATTCATACTCTCCTTTGTGAACTAGGAATAAAAATTCCACAAGCTGCAAGGTTATGGTGTGACAATATTGGTGCAACCTATCTTTCGGCAAATCCTGTTTTCCATGCACGGACAAAGCATATAGAAGTTGATTTTTATTTTGTCAGAGAAAGAGTGGCTCGCAAATTACTTGATATCAAGTTTATTCCCACAGAAGATCAACTTCTGATGGCTTCACCAAACCACTTACCATGAGGAGGTTGAATGAATTTAAGTACAATCTAAATCTAGACAAGGTTTCATAGGTTTAGATTGAGGGAGGATGTTAGATAGATTGATAGAGTTATGCGTGTATGTTTCAAACTCATCTATCTCTTCTTCTGTTGGACTCTCCCTCTCGTTGTAAATCTTCTTTCCTTCTCCTGTACGAACTCCGAGTGAATCCTAGCGATCTCCCTATGCTTGTAAGCCACGACAACTTCTCAATATATACAGCGGCCCGAGACCAAAGGGTTCAACGCTTCCTCCAATCTTTACACCGTTAATGCAATAAGTACAATCTATGCCCACAACAGAAAACAGACACACACCAGACAGACATACATCACCTCCTCAGAGCTATTATGGCATACTGGATGCACAGAATTGCATTGGTAAGTAATTCTGCTGCTAAATGCTCACTTTTTTATTAATGCCTGACATGAATCAACTACAACAATCAGTACTAAAAATACATGGTCACAAGGATACAGAGTCCCAAGATTGACATATGTTTGAAACAATGCGAGGCCTTCTTTTGATTCAGTTGAATCAATTAGGTTGTATCAGAATTGCTCCTTTCAATAAAATAAGTGAAAATACATTTCATTCAAGCAATCCAGCAGACAAACAGCTAGCACTATGACCCCAGAACTAGTAACGAAATAACAAGCGCTATTTCTAAGAATGCGTTATCTTTATCTTTGTTAAGGGCAGTAGATAACATAGTACAAGAATCTTTACTGCCAAAGGTAATATACAAAAATCCCGGCACTTTGAATTCATGCAGAACACAGCAGTCTCCCATATACATACATAACCTGTAGCTCCAGTTGAAATGCGGATGCAGGACTGTCGACTTCTGCTGCACTTGTATTTTCACCGAGCAGTATTATATTCATATACATACATATACGCGAGAAGACCCATGCTACAGAAAAGAGGAGGTTATATGAAGTCGTTAGAAACCATCCAGGGTGAGCATCAAATCGGGGCGTGGACCACTCAATTTCGATTAGATACTTTTTTTTAGTAAATTGGTATTTGCTTCCGCAGTTCCAATTATATCAATACTTTATTTAATTTACTCCTATTTATTACTCCTCGAATTATCTATTTATCGGGACTAATAATACCTCATTCTAGGAAGGGCTGAGTTGAGTATGATTAATTTAGAAGATATGCTTGCCTTCTTATTTTCCGTCCTTAGTTTAGGAAAGTGGAAAGTTTTTTCCTTTTAAGTTAGGAATTTTGGGAATAGAACATTTCAATAAAGGAAGTCTTTCACCGGTTAAACAAGACCTAAGACTGAATCTAAAAGAAATTCCTAGGTTGAATCTATTTGCATTAAAAAACGATCAAAAAAGGGCGAGCGAAGTAAGTGATCGAAAAACTTTGTTCTTTGTTCGTCCTATCTATAAGAGGAGAGCATATGAAAAATGTAACCCATTCTTTCTTTTTTTAGCTCACTGGCCATCTGCTGGCAGTTTCGGGCTTAATACAGATATTTTAGCAACAAATCTAATAAATGTAACTATAGTGGTTGGTGTTTTGATTTTTTTTTTGGAAAGGGAGCATGTGCGAGTTGTCTATTTCAAGAATAGATTGGATCTATCCGGCGCTGCACTTTATAATATTTTTAGTATTTTTCGGATAAATACGAAAAGGGTGCACGATCTCGTTTGAGGTGTCAAATGAACCTGTTACCTTTCTAGAAATCCTGCTGAAGCTACTAACGGTTTCGCTAACATTGGGCGTTGCTACTGACAGCTCAGAATCTCAAACGGCCACTATGTTGCGGCTCTGCTGGCTCTGCTTGCTCCCCTGGCTCTCTCGGAGTGGCTTTATCTTCAGTACGCTGCAGAAAAATACAAAGTCAATTCTATCATTAACTTAAATTTGTGTTCACATAAATCATAAGCATTACACAGAAGGAACATGTTTGATCAACAACAAAATTCGGTGCTATGTGTAAATCAATGTACGCAGGTTGATGTGTACAAAGTCAAGGCATTTTGGATGAAAGAATAGTCCTGTAAATCTGAAACAGGTATTAATACAGATTTTCGTTCTTACTTTTAAGAAAGAAATTTTCGTTGCGATTTCTTCCGAAGCTCCTAAACGCATATTTTGGTACACATAGGAGTGTTTCCTTCTATTGATTTTAACATCAAAACCACCTTCTTGTTTTCTGATGTTTTCAATAACAAGGATATGTTGGGGAAAAGAAGAATTACTTTACTTCCTAAAAGCATTTTCTGCAAGAAAATCCATCAAGGAAGTACAGAACAGAAAAGGAGAACGTGGTATTATGGATGAGGGAATACGTGATCAGTGCAAAACCAAGTGCAATATGTATATGACAGATAGTATGGCAGGGCACATACCATTTCTCCTATATGAGCAAGCTTGATCTTGTTTTCCTCTGCTTCACACCACATGCTTAATCAATGGCAGTCACGAATTTCCAATTGTTGGAGGTTTGTGAGCTGTTGTATGCTGTGTGGCAAAGTCGTGATGCCAGGGCAGCACACAATTTCAAGTTTACTGAGAGAGGTGAGTTCTCCTAACCATTCTGGCAGCGATGTCATACTTCTGCATTCCAACAGTGTTAATGATTGGAGCTGTGTGAGTTGCCTCATCTTACCGGGCAATTT